>NW_023504083.1:0-226367 GCF_904848185.1 Acanthopagrus latus
AGCAGGAGGAGAACCAGCTGGAGCAGAGCCTGGCTGCTGGCAGGATCCAACTAGAGCCCATCATCAGGTCTCTGAAGGCCACGCAGAATGAGATCAACAGGATCGTAGTAAACTGTCCTAGATTCAGGACAGCCAGCAGGAAGCGTCTAAAAGCATTGAGCAGTACAACAGTACCTTGAATGGAACACATGGCGGCAGTATGACCAACCTGGCTGACATGAGCGAGGGCTTCAGTGACAGAGAGAATGGACGATTTCCAGCCATGGAGGATCCGTTCAAAGTGAAGCCTTGGTGATTAACAGCCAGCCTCAGGAGCTTCCCCCTGACCCTTTCCACTCTTAAGACCTCTTCAAAACAGACCTTTTCCAAGGTGACCATTTTACAAAGCAGCCATCAGCAGCCACAGATCCTTTTGGAGGAGCCCCATTCAAAGAGACAGATCCATTCAAGGCTTCATCAGAGGGTTTCTTCAAGAAGACCACGAACATTGATCCCTTGTCCACACCAGACCCCTTCAGTAAAAGTACCACATTACCCTCTAAGCAAACCAGTCACTTGACAAGCAGTGACCTTTTCTCTTCAAGCAACCCTAAACCAACAGGACCAGTGGTCATCAAGGGGAAGAGCGAGAGAGGCTGTTTAGTTGTTTGCTGTCTGCAACCTCACCACTAGTTGCCATGAAATTCAACACACTGGAGCATCAGCTATTATTTAACAAGACCTGTTTGGCACTTTGGACCCGTTTGGCAGCAGTTCGTTCAGTAGCAGCAGTAACAGCTCTGCTGGATTTGCAGACTTCAGCCACATGTTAAAGCCCAGAGACCCCTTTGAAGGCAGGGCCAGCTGGCTGCCAGACTACCAAAAGTCAGTGTTTGTGGATGACCCATTCAGCAGAAAGAATGACACGCCGGCTCTACCACCCAGTGGTAAGAATACACCAGTGAGCATGTCTGGCACAGACAGTGACACTATCGACCTGTTTCAGAGTAAAAAGGGCCCAGGAGACCCGTTCAGTGGCAAAGACCCTTTTGCTCCATCCTCAGCATCAATTAAAATCCTAAAGTCCTAAACTTCAGTTGATTTGGGAACGAGGCTCAGCAGTCGGAGGGGCAAAGCGAGAGAGTGAGAGAGCTGAGCGTGAGCGTCTGAAGAGGCTTTGACAGCAGGAGCAGGAGGACCTGAAGCTGATTGTGAAATTCAATTTTTCCAAAAATCTCCCCTGTGGTCACCCTTTTTTCTTATTTAAAATAGGTAAAAATAAAATCAATAATTATTGATGTCGACTGATATGAAACACTTATTATATTGTGATACTTTTTCAGCCAAACTGCCCACCTGGGCTGCATAAATAGTGATGCACGGGTAGGGGCAGGAACATCTGGTAAATATATATTGTGGGTGGACATGTGCTGTATTGTCATGCTTGGTTGGATTTTGACTTAAATTTACTAAATTAGTAAAGTGAGGCAAGTAATGAACACACTACTCCTAAGTCTTTGAAGAGAAGGTGCTGGTGGTTGCAGGAGAAGATTGGGAACAAAGCTGTTCTTGCTGTGCACGGTATGAGTCCTGTACTTATTGTATGTCTGTATGTTTGTTCACCTGCTATTGTGATGAGTAAATTTCCCCAGTGTGGGATAAATACATGTCTAAAGTCTAAAGTCTAAATTCAAGGACAGCAGCTCAGTGCTAACCTGCTTGGTGTTCCTCAGATCCTCAAATTGGCAGGACCTCGTGTCGCTGCAGTGAGGAGAAGTTCTTTGGGCGTGCTGCCAGTGCAGCTTGCAGCTCTCTACAGCTTGTTGGGCCCAGAAGAAGAGAGCTTGAGGGCAGGCAGCCCTGTGGGGGAGGTGGAGAGGAGAGCCTGAAGATCCGAAGTTGAAGAAGTGGAGGGCGTCGAGTGAGAGAGAGAGAGAACAATGTATGCTCTGGGGTTTTGACTACCTGTCACCCTGACCAATAGCAGCTCAAACCTGAATTTTGCACCTAGGTGTGAAGAATGGGGAATTTTGGGACACTGAGTTCAATTCAGAGTCCATTTTGAAATCCATAATGAATGACTTCATCCGTGGCTCCCGACAAGAGTAAATGTATTTTCTGAAATGTACATTTGTCTCAAGCTTGGTAAAAGTGTTTCACATTTTGTAATTTTGGTTTGCACCTACTTATCCAGGGAGCACCCTGCCCTCGCCCTGAGACAAGGCTGGGATTGGCTCCAGCAGCAACACCCGCAACCCCATGGAAAGGGATAAGCGGTTCGGACAATGGCATGGCATGGCATGGTTTGCACCTCCTGGCCACCGTACCTATTAGATGTGTAGGTTTCATATCTGACGTTAATAAGCATCTTTTAATATTCAACACAAATGCAGATGACAACAGCAACGTGGTTGAACATTTAATTTAATTTATTTATTTAAATTTCTTGTTCCATCTCTTTGATTTCTTCTCTCTCCATGATCATGGTCCCATCAGAAGATCCCTCCTCCTTCCACATTATGGGCATGGGGAATGTCATACGACCCCTCCACTTTTTCCTTCTTCTTCTGCTTCTTCCTTTTTTTCCCTTTTGGTTAAATATGGAAAAGGATTATTCTTCAGTATCAGATTTGTTTTTTGTTGCTCAAGTCAACACTTAAACAATTTGTCATGTGGACGTTTTGTATAGGAATACAGAGGTGATCTTCAGGGCATGGAGCTAAGCCCTCACTCACACCCTGTCCATATGAAAATGCTCTTTTGTGTAAACTCACATGTTTGCCATTATTTTGTCATCGCCCCACCTCTCAACCTCTGACCTCTGAAGCCCGCGACGCCTCACAACAACAACAATGGCGGACTACTGCTTGTGTTCGTCTTTCTTGCAACTTACGCGCCTTGTAGTCGAGTGTGAGTCGCAGCAGCAGTTTAACCTCATTGTCGGTTGTTTGTATACAGCCTGCAGGCTTTTTGCACATGCTTCTTCCAAGTTTTTGGTGAATTTCAAGTGCCACCCATAGGCCTGGAATATGAACTACAGCGTTTTCAGTCATTTTCAGCGGATCGGTCTGTATGCAAATATTCTTGAAACGACCCATATGGACAGGGCCTCAGAGGAAACCACAGTCTCATGCATAATTCTTACCAGTCCAGGCAGAGGTGGAGGTGGATCTGGAGGAGCATCAACTTCCATTCCTTCTTCCTGTTAAGAAATAAAGGTCACATGAGACAAATATTTGTCTTCTGATTGAGAACATGTGACCCTCTGAAAATCACTCCTTAACCTTGAAGACCTTCAGTCATTCTGTTATTGAAAGAAAGAAAGAAAGAAAGAAAGAAAGAAAGAAAGAAAGAAAGAAAGAAAGAAAGAAAGAAAGAAAGAAAGAACCCTTTGGTTGAGCCCAGAAGATTCACAAGTTAATTTCAAAAGAAAACTTTCAGAGTCCAAATTATGATTGTGCATATTTAAACTAAATAACTAACCCTTCCACTTTTCCTCCAACACTTTCTAACCAATTCCAAATAGTATAAATTCTTCCAAAATAACCCAGACATGATGAAATATGTTCTTTGTGGATGTCTTCTTCTGACTCCTGCAGCAGAAAATCAAGGAGGAGCCACACTCTCCAGCAAGACCAGTACAGACCAACAGACAGCCAGACAGTTGGACAAACTGACAAAAAGACAGACAGACAGTCAGACAGACAGAAATACATAGACTTCAATACATGCACCGTATTCACCAAGACAATTCCTTGTTGGTGTAAAATTCTTCTTGGTAATTAATCTGATTCTGATTCTAAACAAATATAGCTGCAAAATGGCACTGTACAAGGTGGCAGCCTGTTGCAGCAGCTTCGGTGTGTCCAAGTTTTTCGTGGTTTTGTCTTTGTTTTTCTATTCTTATTTTCATTGTGTATTTTAGCAACTCTTCTCATGACTAAGAGAAGATGGACACTTTCTTTTTTAAAACTTTTGCAGCACTTTTTTTTATGCCATTCCTGTTATTCCTGGCAATTGGAGGGTCAGGAGCACAGCAGCGAGGGCACTGTTTACACCCGCGACCAGCTGATTGTGCCGTGTAAACCTGCATGTGCTGCCCCCGGTAGCGAGCTGACGGCTTAGTCCCAGCAGCTGAGCTGTGGAAAGAGACTGCCCGGGGCTGGCAGAGCCGAGCGAAACTAGATGGCGAAGGAGGAGAGATATAGACACGGCTTGTACCAGCTATCACTCTGGGGGAACGTGAGGAGGGGAATAAGATTGACGAGCTCGCTGCGCTGATAAAGACTCAGACTGAATATCATATGTGCAGTGTGTTGTGTTTCACGGAGACATGGCTCCCACTCACACATCCCGGACCATAGGGTGGCGGTATCCGGCTTCAGACACTGTTTCTGCGGTGGACAGGGACGTGATAAGCAGTGGAAAGAGAAGGGAGAGGTGGTGTAATCCCGGACGTGTAACATGTGAAGGAACGTCTCTGTAGCCCGGACATTGAGCTGCTGACTGTGGGGGATGCGACCCTATTATTTGCCCCTGGAAATTCACGTCTGCCATAATTATCGGTGTGTATGTTCCTGCTTCAGCATGACTGACTGGATCACAGGAATACATCAGGTTCTGTGAACACACCACCATGCCAACCCGCGACTGTACGCTGCTTCCCTAAACAAAAAGCTGTGGATTACCAGTGAACCTGAAAGCTCTTCTAACAAGAAGAAGAGGATGTTTCAGGGTCTGGAGACAGAGAAGAAGTGAGGGAGAGTGCAGCATGAACTCAGGGATATGCTGAGGCCTGTCAAGACACCTACAGGAGGAAGCTCTTTTTCTAGCTTACTGCCGTCATCTTGAGTACCTTCCGAGTACCATAGACCACCTAAGCATTAGCTAGCTTGCTACAATTACGGATTTGTATCTTTTAATGACTATGATTCGTACAGATACAGTGAATGGCTATGAAAGACAACATTTCGCACCTCATCTTTAGGGTGTGATCCCTACTCAATTCCGATGCATTCTTCCAGCCTCTGTGCCAACTTATAAAAACCCAACTTTGTAAACAGCTGCTAGCAGCTAGCTTAACCACTGAAGGCTAGACTAACTTCTAGTGACAAAACTGCAAGATCTAATGCACACTTTGCAAGAACAACAACAAAAATAGCAAATAAATGCTCTTGTTTTAAAATGAAAATTGTTGTGGTTTCATGTTTTGGGAAGGAAACAAAGGCATGGTCTTTTTCAAGAGCTCTCTCTCTCTCTCTCTCTCTCTCTCTCTTTCTCCTTTGTCATATTTACATAGACTATTTTTGGACCTTGTTGAAATTCAAATGCACTTAATATGTGGGTCTGATAAAATAATTGCTGTCTGTGGTTCCCTGTGGGCAGTGGCAAGTTCATTTTAAAATTGTGAACTTAACTTTGAACTAGTTCCATGTACACTGAAAACGTGATTTCACCAAGCAGCAGGCACTGTGGCTTTCCTGCCTACATTGTGATCTTCAAGTCAGCAAACTTGCATGGAAAAACAGTTCTAACCATGAAACACTCCTCATGCGAACGCAACAGAAACCAAACAAATCTCACCAAAACCATGACGTTAGTCTTTTCTGGTCCAACAATTAGCAACTCTGGTTGAGTTGGGGAAAAAACTCTGATTCAACCAATTCAATTACATGTGAAAACATTCTGGCTCTACACGTGGATTTCCATTAAAGGAATACGCAGGGATACGGAGGTTTCTACGGTTGAGAAAATGCAGTTCCAAAATAAAGGGTGGTCTGACGGCGATGTAAAGCGCTGTGAATTTCTCTATACAACGTACACTTGAATTGCTATAGATTTTTTAAGGTGAGCCTGTTTGAGGTGGTTTATTTCTCTTTTTCTCTGGACCTCGTTCACTGCAGTACAAAGCTGAGCGTCTGGGCTGGAGCGGCTCTCTACTTCTCCAAACTGAGGCTGCGCTGATTGCTGATTACAGTAGAGAACAGATCGACCATATTATGTACTTTATATGACCCCACGTCAAAAAACACACTATCCCTTTTAAATCGCACTCCTCAAAGTAAGCAAACTCCACTGGTAAATCATTTTTTCAAACCACACAACACACCTCATTCATAGTCAACAGCAACAAAATAAAATTGATTAAACAATTCAGATATTCCTCACAAACTACTATTTATCACTCACAGTACTGACCTAAATAAATTTATCAATAGATATGTGAATTACTTACCTCACTATCAAGTTGAGTAGGTTAGGGTTAAGTTAGATCAAATAGCACCGCCCATCAGAAGTTTTGACATTTTCACACACTTGGGTGCACGTATAGTAATTTTGGAATTGATAGTTTCAATTTCACAGAAAGCAAATTTTCATATGTAGCTAGGGAACAGAAGCTCATAACAGAACCTTACCCTAACCCTTTCCTTTCATACAATAATTATGAACATGGTAGCATTAATAAGTGAGTGTCTCCCCACCCCCTAAGAGTGATTTTCAACTACTCAGGGTCAGGAAAAGTATTTCACCAGCTCTGTTATGTAACCGTCCAGGTGAAATCTGGGTGATTTGAATACTCCCACCCTCACGCTGGCTATTGCCTCCTATTTTATGCCAGCTACCTGAACAAGGGGCCGCCATTTTCTCGCTTCACTTGTATGGGACAGCCTGACCATGTACATCCTGAAAAAAAAACAAAACAAAAAAAACTGTGTAGTTTGTAAACATGGCCAGATCAGGCTGTAAGGGCAATGTCAATACAAGTCACATGCAAGGCAAGAAAGCCTTTTGTCACACATCTGTTGGACTCTTTAGTCTGGCATCGGTGATGCTAGGCAACTGGACATTACCTAGCATCACCGCTGCACTCAAGCTTCCACGCCACGTCAAGGCAGAGTCCATGTGGAGGAACGTAACTACAACTATATACAACCAACTAAATGGAACTATGACTACATCTAACCAACTGTATCTAACTATAACTACATCTAAATGTAACTACATACAACTTGACTATTTACAAATATACAAATGATGATGACATATGTCACCTTAAAGGAGAACGTCGGCCGTGTTTAACTCATATCCCTGTTGATCGAGGTGAGAGAGTGCTGTCAGTAGGAAAAATTAACAGTCATTTTTAGCACAATATTCACCAGATATCAGGATGGCAGCTAAAGCGGACCTATGGGGACAGACATCCTTAAGTTTAACTTTCGGTTATGTCTGCCCCCATAGGTTGACTCTAGCTGCCTTTGTGACACCTGGTAAATATTGTGCCAAATTGTCTTGTTATTTTTCCTACTGACAGCACTCGGTCACCTCGATCAACAGGGATAAGGAGTAAAAAGCGGCCAACGTTCTCCATCAACCAATCACTACTCCATTGAAATTTTGTGCCTGCTTCACCTCGTTCACCTCCACCTCTACGCTGCCTGTCTGAATAAAGTAATGGCAGCAAGAAGTATATTTAGAAATACACAAAAGACTCGCTTGGCTGTTTATTCATTAAACTACTTGAGGTGGGATGCCCCAGGGGAAGGAGGTAGGGTTAGGGAAAGGTAAAGGAAGGGAAGGGGTATAAGTGTGTGGCACTTTAACGAAACAAGTGATGTGCATGATGGGTGCAGTTTTTTGGTGATAGGGAAGATGACGGTGAGGGATCAGGTTAAATAACAACATAAAAACCTCAAGCTTCATCTTGGTGACTGCACTAACATACATAAATGTCCCTTCCATTTGGCAAGCTACAAATGGAAACTCTGAAGTTTGCCTTAAGAGTTGGCTCGAAAAGGAAGCCAACGCTAACAAATTACCATTCTGGCTGTCATGTCCAAGTGTCAACAGTTAGTAAAACTGTTAAGTGCTTTTCAAACTGCTAAATGTTGGACTCTTTAGTCTGGCCCCCGTCATCCCAGGGATTCTCCAGAACGGCCATACCCAGCACAGTTAAATCCTGGCAGAGTCCTTGTGGGGGAACCTAACTACCTAAAAAATTTGTACAACAAACTAAATCTAAATATAACGACATCTAACTAATCCTATCTAACTATAACCCCATCTAAAATAACCCTAATGAACTATTTACAACTTAACTACATCTAAATATAACTACCTAACTATATACAATTCAACTATTTACAAATATATAAAATATGTCACCTTAAAGGAGTGACATTGGCCGTGTTTAACTCATATCCCTGTTGATCGAGGTGACAGAGTGCTGTCAGTAGGAAAAAAACCAAACATGAATGTAGGGTGCAGTAGGGTTAGGTGAAGTAATAAATTACTCAGAGTCTCTCCCTATGCTGACCAACGACAACATAGTTTGGGTAGAGACAGAGGCAGGGAGCTGGCCGCCGCAAGTTAGTCCCCATCTCACCTCCCACTTGCCAGCATGAACCATGACAGAGGAGAGGAGAATAGAAGGAGGAAGAGTATGTTGAGAGGGGAAACGCCTTAAGTGAACCTCCATGCATAATGGCAGGACAAATCCAAAACACAGTAGCGTGTCCAGTGGATAACTGACTGGTGTGGCCATATTTAAGACCAAGAAGACTGGCAAAACACAGAAAGAAATCACAGAAAGAAGACAAAGACAGCATTGGAGACATTTTGAGTTTGCTAAATTAAAGTAATTAGAGATTGTTGCTCGCTAAGTGAGTTGGGACAGTGCTGGAGGTGTCATCGTGTCAGGATACGGCACAAGTGGAATACTCTGAACAATGCCGAGGACCACTGCCCGTCACCCTGAAGGGAACTGGAATAGCCCTCAGACATCATGGCAGTCGTGTCCACCCGTTGTCTGAATTTAAGGGAAGGTGGGCCAATATGTCGGCCCGCAATGCCCCAAGAGCGAAAAACCAGTTAGGTCTTTCGATTGATGACACGCAAAGTCTGTGCTCGCTGGGAAAGTATTGGAGATATTAAGAGTTTGTAGAATAAGACTAAGGCCTATTTAAAAATTGTTGCTTGCTAAGTGAGTTGGGACAGTGCCGGAAGTGTCATCGTCCCAACACCACAGCAGTCCCCTCCATGTGGTCTGTACCAGTGGAGGCTGACTGCAGCAGTGGAACTTTCTCCTGTCACTCTATCCTCCCTCTCCATATGGTCTGCACCAGTGGAGAGCGAAAGCAGTTGGAGGAGCCTGTAGGGCACAAGTAGAGTACTCTGAACAGCGCAGGAGACCATTGCAAGTCATCCGCAACAAGCTCCCACGAGTCAACCAGGCACCCCTGTTAAACCGTAATTCCCCCCCGTCGGCAAAGACACCGGGGGAACACATGGCCACATCGGGGGACGTGGCTGCGTGCGTCCGGCATGCAGAGCCCCAGGAGGGAATGTGGTGGGGTGCAAGGAAGAGCTCGATGAAAGTTGGAAGGAGCAGGAATGCCCCCATGACACCATGACAGACATCTGCACCTGTTGTCTAGATTTAAGGGAATGTGGGCCAGTACGTCGGCCCGCAAAGCCCCAGATGCGAAAAACCAGTTGGGTCTTTCGATTGATGACGTGCAAAGTCTGTGCTCACTGGGACACATCCTCAGTTGTGTGCCTTAGGATCATTGAGTGTTTCGACCCATTACCACAAGACACTCTCACCCAAGGAAGCTCCAGGCAAAGATGTACAGTCTTTGGTGTGTGTCCCTCCTATGCTGCTCTACACTGGCCACTTGTCTTTTAAAGGCTTTTGTTTTTAGAGAGGTGAATTGGTAGAGATATTAAGGTTAGGATCAGTCAGCTACGCCAAGGGTTTTTTAAACTTTGTGGATATAAATTGTCTTGTTTAAAGTTATTGTGATTTTGCCGTGGAACGGAATTTCTTAGAGAGAAGAAAGTCTTTTTTTTGTTTTTTGTTTTTTTTTTTTAGGAAGGTTTTCATGTATGGGCTTTCCAACAATGCCATTGCTGAGTCTCTATGACATTCCGTTACCGAGCTACGTCACTTCCTGTGCATGAATTGTGTGCATCTCGGGAACAGAAGGCCGTAGTAGCAGTGCTTTGCCTGTGCTGTGGCCGCAAATAGTTCCAGATATAAATTGGTCTAGTAAATCCCTTTGTGTTAATTTGCATTTATATGTGTACTCGATATGAATGTATAGGTCACGAGAGATAATTACAAAAAATCTTGAGTTATTTGATTCACTTTTGCAACGACATGCTAGCTGGACACTCCGGATTACAGCGACTACGCTAAGCTAAAGCTAACCGCGGCGTTTCTAGATTAGGACAATGGCTTGGTCGGCTAAAAACCGCTTTGGCTCACTCATCCAACTCTAGGGACTGCGGGGAGTGACTCAATTTCACCTGGGGGTGGCGTACTCCTTTAAGTACAATTTCTTTGACTAAGATGTCATCAGTTTTCATTGACTAAAACTAGACAAAAATAGTCATGGATAATTCTGACTAAAATGCTCAGACTTTTAGTCGACTGAAACTTGACTAGTCTAAAAAGATTACAAACGTGACTAAAACTAATAAAACCTAAAATGACAGTTTTACACAAAGACTAGACTAAAACTAAAATTAAAACAGGTCGCCAAAAACAACACTATTCCCTTCCCGTGTCGCCAGGGACAGAATCTTTTTGGCATAAAACGGCAGCCAGGTTTCGAAGAGTTCTGATGCAGTCTCTCCATGTAAGACTTCAAAGTCTTGTGCAACCTAAAACAAATTAAATGTGGCAGCTAACATGCAGATAAAAGATTGTTATTAACAATGAATCCTCAACATATAGTCCTTCCTAATTTACCATGCCTGGAGTGAGTAGATACAGAAACTCTTGGCAGGTCTCCTGGATGTCCCACTTGTTTCCCCTGATCATCTTGGACCTGTTTGATTGAATACTTTATTAGCAGTTGCAGAAAGTACAGCAGTACAAATGTACAAGAATGTTAAAACGATAACACAAAAAGCCCTGAGGGCAATTGCAGACAGGTGCTGTTTCATGGCATTTTTGTTGGCTGGTTGGGAGGTACTGTAGGTGCTCCACGTTTTGGTAGCATAATAGAAATGCATTCATTTCATTTTCGTTTGTGCTGATTTTTAAATTATTCTATTTGTGTAATGGAGCTCCCTCTCTGTTGTGCCCGTTTCTCACTCTTTTGAAGTAGTGTAACAGTTACATGGGCACTGGTCCCTCGAGTATCTTGAAAAGCAGGCCAATGGCACGTTACTGTACTCTGTCCTCTACACTGGGCCAGCCCACCCTAGCATAATGAGCAGGTGTTAGGTCATAGGTGAGAGGTCTCGGAGTAGTCCAATTAGTTTGTCTGGAGTTTATATTTTAATGACTTGAGGTGCTAGAGTACCATGAGGCGCGTGCATAGGAAAAATGGCATGGAGTGCTGCAGCTATTGTCCGCAGTGCATTCCTACTGACCTGTACACTGCTGTATCCAGCACGTATAGCTCCACCTTGCTGAGGGGCTGCGAACTGTCATGTCACGTGTCTCAGCCATTCTTTAAACTGTATGGCTCTTTCTTCCGATATGGTAGAGTACACATAATCATATTACCAATCACTAAGTTATATAAATATTGCTTCAACAAATTATTCAGTTCCAACAATTACCTGGTATGCGTGTCCTACAGGCGCCTTCTTCACTGCTTTGTGGCGGTCTCGGCTGCGTGATCTGCTCTGCGATCTCAGCCTCTCTCTGCTGTTCCGAAGCCTCTCTTCAAGGAATCCAATGGCTGGATGGTTGCTCCTTCCTTGGGTGAACCAGACTCCCTGTCAAAAAAGGAAAATCTTTGGTGAATAGAGATGAAGCACACTTTGTTTTGACAGCATGGCCACAGGATGTGGCTGAGCCATCTGGAACAGCACAGACGTCCAGTGCTCAGGTGCTGGGAGATGAGTTGATGTGCCCACTGTCCGACTGACTATTTTAGCATCAATTCCTCTATAAAATGTTAATTACTCACGATGCTTAAACTCAAACTACAAGAAACAATGAATGAGCACTTAAATACAATGCAGTCAATTACATGACTTTTCAAATCATCTCTTTACCTATGGCTATGCAGGCCAACTGCTTGCTGTGAATGTGAAAAATCATGTTCTTACCTTTAAAACTATCAACAAGGTCTGTCAGCTGCCACTGTGTCAGTTTGTCTACGACAAAGCAAAGCTGAGCTTTACCAATGTATTTCAACTGATGTTTTGAGGTTTTAAGGTCCCTTGAAGTTTAACATATCTAGTGTTTGACGCTCAAATGAGTAAAAACCGAGTATAAACCCAATACTTACATTTAAATGCGGGATCTGCACCTCTTGAGGTCACCATTATTTATTTATTTGTTTCTTCTCTTTGGGCGCACAATGAATCTTGGGCAGTTTGTAGCCACGAAGGATAGTAGCAGTGTGTCCTCAAGGAAGAGGGAAAAGAAGGAGGCATTTGTGGGAACCACTTGCACTCGAGCATACACACTCCAAAGGATGCTGCCCCTGAATTTGGACACAGCCACAGACTAAATACACAGACACTAATGACAAGACAAGAAACAGGTGAGGAGAGAGGAGGCCAGGTGAGGTAATGAGGGGGAGGAGCACAGAGGAGAAAACATGGAGGGAACAAGCCTACAGACAAAGGGAGACAGAGGGAAGAACATAGGAGACACTTAAAGGACAAGAGACACAAGAGGGCGTGGAAAACAAAATACAAGACACAACACAAAGAACAAAAACCTAGAGTCAAGACACCAGGTAATGGGATGGATTTTAAACTTATTTCAATGTCTACCATTTGTTGCATATACAAGTTTGTAGATATCCGTAGTTAGAGAGCACCAAACAATCACTGCTCAGAAAACTAGGTTTTTATCGCAATTAATGTCATATATTTGGGTATTTTTTGCTGAAATTGGCTCCTTAATTTTTCTTCGTCATACAATATTCCATGTCAAAAAGAGAACAAATTTCTTAAAATGGTTTACAGTAAAGGTGAAAAGGTTGTTATTGTATCCTCAACTCAGGAAAACATGACTGTGTAACATAACATGAAAATCTGGGTTAAATTTCTTGACCGTCACTGTTACTCGGACTGACATGCTGTTTGCCAGGAATGACATCCTGCAAGTATTTCTCTAAGGCTCTATGGAAGAAAAAAAAAAAAATCAACAGTGATACCTAAAAAGAAAGAGACACTGACAACTGTTGATGATTTGAAAAATGTTTTTTTTTTATCTTTAATTTCATGCAACACCAAAAATGTAACTGTTCAAGTCCTGTATGTAACACACATAACACTACATCACAGGGTAAAACTATATAGGCATTTAATAAGTTCACTGACGTTTCATTTTTAGTGAAACACTTCAAAACTTGAAAAAGGTGGTTTCTCCACATTCCAACCTGGTTGAATCCATTTAAGCACTTTGTAACTTTGTTATAATAAAGTTTATTATTATTACTTTTTATGCTGCTGCCACATGCTGTGGAATGTTTCCCAGTCCTGGATACATAACTTTGATGAGGGGTTTGTTGGCGGCTCTGGCCCTTAGAAAAGCACGTCTGCAGTTGCTGCCCACACAAATGAGTTTTTCCCCATTACCTGCCTCCTGCTGCTCACTTGGACTTCAGCACCCACCATACTAAAACTATTAAAACGAAATAACAACAAAAATGCATATTAAGTTATTAATGTTATATAACAATATTAACTCAATGCATAAAAAGTGACAAATATAATAAATAAGGTATTTTCATTAAAATGTCCAATCCAGATAAAAGAGGACAAAAACACAATTTTTCTGCCAAAACTCAGTCGAACATGGTCTGCTTGGCTAACACATAGCTTATCCCTCAACACATTACCGCCACATTCCACATGAAATAGACAGTTTACAAATATAAGAACATCATATATGTTTTATTAGCATTATCCAGAACGACACATGACTTCAGGGCACAATGCACCAGTGACCGAAAAGGCAACATCTCAAAATGTTTAAGAGAGAATTGCTGAATATTTATTTCTTACATTATGAATATGCTTGGGACACCAGAATTGACATGCCAATTGCTTCTTAATGTGTATTGCTCACCTACTAAATCTAATGTGAAATGAGGGATCTGCATGGATTTGCTTTGTTTCATGTTACATGAAACAAAGTTATGTAGACAGAAATGATGATTACAAAATCAATTTGATAAGGCAAAATCTGCCAAATCATAATCTGAGCAAACCCATGCAAATCTCTCATTTCACATTAGATTTAGTAAGTGAGCAATACACATTACGAAGCAACTTTTCTCTGTCTGTGCCTGCATATAACTAACGTTATTCATAGTACAGCAGACATGTGGCAGGTAACCCCTGTCTCTGGTTCAAAACAAAGTAGTGATTGCTGTCCTGCAGATAATGTTTTGGTATGAAAACAAAGCGGAATGTTGACAGAAATGATGATTTGTTTCATGTAACATGAGAAAACAGACACAGAACATATTCCTTCCTTTTGTGTTTAGCCAGGCACATCTGTACAGCAGTCTGTAGTGCATCATGTTGCCTGCCAGACAGACCAACCAGTGAAATGCACGGTTGGCACACAGCTTTCCATGAGAACTCTCCGGCCTCACTTCAGAAGCACAGGTTTGTTGAACAAAAGCATATGATGTAATGTTAGTCACTATTTTACTCTAATGTGTAGTTTTGTTTTACTCTGTTATGAATTTGGATTGGCTAATGAAAATTCTGTTTTCATCTGTCAAAGGCACGCAGACATCCGAGTCCTGTGCTGATGTTGGAGTTTGCACCTCAACCATTGCCTTCTCAACATCTCAACCATTCTTATCATCAACCCCAATAAGAAGAGAAAAAGAGACCATGCAAAAGGGCTCGCTTGGAACTGGAGGAGGAGGGAGAGGAGAATCCATTGCAGGGCAGTTCATCCATGGACATTCCCGACCCCAAGGATTCTACATATGATCCTGAGGACTCTGTCACAGTTTTGTCTGAGTCAGCAGATGTGACGTGAGTAAATAACCTCAGAATTTACTTTTTCTTTTTCTTTTTTTTTACATTATATGTCTCAAGTAGTATGGGAGTTACTAATTTATCTTTGCAATTTTTGTTTCCTACTAGACTGGAGCCTTCCTGCCCTGTTCATAAGACCCCAACATATATTGTCTATGAAAAGTGTCTGATGGGGCTGTTTGAGATGTGCCCTGTCTGTCAGCGTGTTTCAGACGTTCAGACAAGAAGGATAGGCACTTTCCTCTCTGTAGAACAGACATGCCCACATTGTCAGTTCTTCAGAAACTGGAACAGCCAGCCAATTCTGGGAGGCACACCAGCAGGAAACCTCCAGCTCTCAGCTGCAGTATACACCACAGGAGCATCTTTCTTCAAACTTGAAAAGGTAACAGATTAAGACTTTACTATGTAATTTTATTAGTTCTGCATATCGTATTGCTAAATGTTGTATAGAGCAGTACTAATGACACATCTCTTATCACCATCATGCACGGTCGTATATAGAGCCTGCTGTCCTACACACATGGAAGACTGTGCAGGACGGCATGATGGAGTAGCTCAGTCAGCAGGAGAGTGTTATCCTAGATGGCCACTTAAGGGCTGACTCACCAGGTATACAAGATTCTCTGATACATTTTACTCTATTTTTTTTGTCTAGAAAAGTGGCTGCTATGAAGAACAACAAAGTGATATGTAAAATGTAATATTGGTGAAATTATACATTTATTTTTGAAGGCCACTCTGCCAAGTTTGACAGGTACTCAATGATGGACCTGAGGAGCAACACTGTCATTGACATACAGCTGGTTCAGGTGAGTTCAAAGGTGTGATCTGTATTCACGTTAACTAATCTGTGTGCTTTTAAAAGTCATTTTGTTTAATAGACTTTTATGTTCTGTTTTTGTGTTTTTCTGATCAGAGCAACAAAGTTGGTGGAAGTTCCCACATGGAGAAAGAGGGTCTGAAGAGGAGCCTCGCTCTCTTTGAGGCACTCGGTGTTGCATTGGACAGTCTGACAGGGAAGACGGATTGTCACCAACAGTTAACACTAGATTCGGTAAATGAGGGGATGGCAACCCAAAACCCATTCACCTTTTAGTGTTGTTACTTTTATACATGGTAGAGAGGAGAAACTGATGTTGGGAAAATGGTCAAAGAGGAATATGGTCATGGATATACAAGAATCAGTAAAATGTTAGATGTTAGGACATCCCAGCTGTAATCATTTTGTATGCGGCCTCCAGGAGCGCTTCACCCTGTGACAAGCAAAGGAGGAAGACATATCTCTCCAGCCAGTTTTTGTTAGAAAAAGACAGATCGAGTTCCCTTCCCTAACCCACCTCACAGGATGCCGGATTCAATTCCCCTCACCTAACCCCCCAGCAGGATGTATGGAAGAAGAAGCAGGATATCCTAGTGAAGCAAACTGAGACACAGCCGCTCCTGATATCCAAACTGGAGAAGAACAGAGCAATGAAGGCAGAGGATAAAGCCAAGATCATGGAAACTTTGGGAATGTTAACCAAGAGCATCACCAAACTGCAAGAGGAGATAAAGGGAATCTCAGGCAGCAGCAGCCCCCTATGGGCAGCCTTCAAGGTACAGTAAGTGCCAAAACGTTTTTAAACTGTGTTAAATGGCTCCACATTCTAAGAGTTGTCATTGCTGTCATAATGTTTACTGAATAATACGAGATGGAGACCCAAAATACATTTTGTTTTGCTGGAGTCATTTCCCTTTCCTTTTGTTTTAATTCAAGACAAACACTTTGTTTTGACTGAGCTCCCTTGAGTAAAGTTGTTAAATTGTCACTGAGGTGTCACTTTCATGTTTTCTAACATTATTAGCTGATTATAATCGTGCATTGGGCTGACATCACTGTTTCAGGTTAGAATTAATTTTGAGTGCATGTCCCCCAGATTGAGTTGAAAAATATTGAACATTTTGAATGAATTACTCCCCAATTCTAAGCTGAGGATTATCAGTATTTATAAGATAACATTGAGATAACCGAAGGCAACTGCAAATGTAATTTTTATTTTCTGTAAACTTAAAACATTTAAAAACATCACTAAAATATTTTTGTGTAATCTGTTGCAAAATAATTTTTGAGTTCCGTGAATCTATCGGGGTTTACAGTGTAAGAGAATCATGTTGGGATACATGAGTTACCCTGTGAGAGAGTATGAACGATCTCCTCTGAGATGCTTTAAGTGCCAGAGATATGGCCATGTGGCAGCTGTGTGTAGAAGACAGCAACGATGCAGATGAGGTAGCAAGGATCATGATGGAAAAGAGTGTAATGAACCTGCGAAATGTTGTATTTGTGGGGGTGATCTTCCAGCTTCCTTCAGGAGATGTCAAAACTATGTCAAAGCAGAAAATGTTGAAAGAATAAAGAAGGAAAACAGAATATCTTGTGCAGAGGCAGCCAGAAGGGTGGAGGATAACAGTGTGGTCAGTCACAGTCAAAGCACGGCTGTTGCAAGAGAGCAAGTAAATGGACATATAGCTGTAAATGATGACTCAGTCTTGATAAGGAAGAAAGGGCTACTGGCATTCATGGCTGAAACAATGTGGAGGGTTAAAATGGTGGCAAACAATAAATCAGGTGTGGCATGAGACATTGCTTCAGCTGCAGAAAGACTTCTAGGTGTCAGTGGAATAAATCCAAAGGAAATATGGGAGTTTACCCACACTCAGAGCAGTGCAGGTCAAAGGTCAAATGGAGGTCAACATCTAGGCTTCGATGATAATGACCAAACGACGTCTTTCCTCCGAAATCACCGTAAGAAAGAGCGCCACTGTGCATCTAGTCTGTGTAATTATCATGTACATCATATACGAAGTGTACAAAGACGTAGCCTCTCCTCGCTCTTCGTACGCCATCTTTCTTGAATGCCGAGGCAGCTGGTGACGTAAAGAGGTCAGCCGGAGGTGTTTCTGTTACCACTAGTTGAAATGGGTACAGCGCCACCTAGCGTACCGGGCTGTGACATGCTCCGGCCCAATAATCCGGTTTTCTCACCAGCATGTATACTCGGATAATTGCAGTTGTCTGGTTGAGCGGCACGTATAACTGTAATCTGACTAAGCTGTGCATGTAAACGCACTGAATGTGTTGTGGTTGGGTCAGCACATGAACACCGGACTTGTCTCCATGCCAACGATACACAGACAGCTGGGTCGCTCACTGGCGGACGTGTCGTTCGAACGAACTGATCTTTTCAGTGAACGAGGTGAACGGGATCACTTCATGGACTGATGTGTTCCTTTCTCAGTTCAGTTGAGCTCAGCCACGATCATGCCGGCCGGGAGTGGAACTGCCGCCACTCACTCGTGAATCTCTGGCAAACGACGCAGCCAGCATGCGGCTGTAGTAGTACGGGAGAAATGGCCGCCGGACAACAAACTGCGGTGCAACCGTACATGTTCGAGCCGGAGTCCGACCCAGAACAACAAGAGGCTCCAGAAGAAGTTCAGCAGCTGAGAATGAACATGGATGTTTCTCAGTGGTTAGTAGTTGACTTTTTTTTTTTTTTACCTCGACATTACTTGTTACTTGTTACTGCACAGACAAACGACAGTTTGACGGGCTTAGTAGCCGTCTGCCCCGCGCTGTTACAGATCACAACCCCCTTCTCCTGCCTCGAGTGTTTACATAACAAAGCTTTGCCAAACCTAGACCGGCGTTTGCTGCTCTGCAGTTGCAGTAACGCGGATGCAATTTAGCAATTGCCGTTACAAGAGAAAAGCGTAACCCCGTATTATTATTTACCTTTATGTGGCCAGGTAAGTCAATTGAGAACCTGCTCTTATTTGCAGTGACGACCTGTAATTAGCTAGCAATGTCCAACAACTGTAGTTTTCAATAAGCCACAGTTGCCTCCCGTCACCTCTCAACCAGCAGTATTGTTTTTGAACCGGTTCCAACAGTTTATACACTTTAAATATTACAAAAGAAACAACGCAACGTGATTGATTGGCTATGTAGTTTCCAATGAATAATATACATTCTGCTTAAAAACAGGTGTTCCTGTGGCAGTTGTGAACAAGTGCCTACAGAGCCCGAGAATATCTGCTGTATGGAAATACCACAGGTAAGTGTGAACACTGGGCAAACAAGGTTGTTATTCTGCAGTCTCTTTTCTTTAATCCATTGTCACTCACTTACCTCTCATAACTTCTAGGTGACATGAAGACTAAGTTACAGCAGCTTCCTGAGCAACCATCATGCATGCTGGACCATCCTGGCCTAGAACCTGTCTGCCTGAATGTGTTTTCACTGCAGAATGCACTGAACATTTATCGGGCAGACTACGGACCTTTACGTCTGAGGGGAATAGAGCAGTGAGCTTTTTAGCCCCAATTTATTGCAAAAGTGTTTTGAAGCACATAACTGCTTCCTCTGTCTTACATTGCTTATATTTTATCTTTACTATCTTTTACTTGGTAACATGAAAACTACATATCAAACAATGAAAACACACAGAACAGTTGGGAGAGATGTTTTATTGCAAGAAACAATTGTAGACATACAAAATAAATATCTAAAGTGGAACAGTTAAACTCGCCAGTTGCCATGGATGTGAACATTCAGTGCTGACTTTCTACTGAATTGTGTCCAGCCAATATAGATACGTAGCCTACAGAAGCTTTGTAAGCTGGTGCTGGTGCTTTCTGGGGCGAAGAGTGAGAGCTGTGCTGCCTGCCTGCGTGGTGCTGAGGATTCATACAGAGTGGCATGGCTCTTTACTGGATCAGTTTGACACCACTGTTATAAAGTGTAACTCAAACATTGGTTATCAGGCTCAAAATTCATTATCAGAGCACAGTTGGGACTGCATAGGATATTTCCCAGATCTATTTATATGCATGATCATGACCCAGATTTATTTGCCACTAGCGGACAATGGCGCCAGGGTCATCTGAACCCACCGGGCTGGTACTCCTCTGGGGTGGATGGCCTTTTGAAGTTGGTCTTATTCTATGAATGTCATGTGAAATGAGGGAGCGAAGCTGCTGGATCAATGAAAAGGAAACTGATTCAGGTGTTTCACGCTCCGTTCCTCCTGTTTGTCCAAAGCACTGCAGGCGAGACTGCTCTTGCCTGGCTGTTTATTCATGACCCTACCCTACCTGAGGTGGGATGACAGTGGGGAGGGAGGGAGGGAGGGTAAGGGTATATGTTTCCAGTACTTTGGTTTCTGATCAGATAGTTGCATAACTACTAACATTCCCATAGGCCTAACTACTGACATTCCCATAGGGTATAGGGATAAAAACTACCTTCGGACCCCCTCCGACGTCAGGAAGGTCTTAGGAGGTTGGGAGTTGGTGCGCTGGATTCGGGATGGAATTTCACATCAGTTAGATGAGTCATTTATAAAATTTGAAAAGTTAAAATTTTGGGGATGTGTACAGGGCTGAAGTCATGCATTCATAGGGTGTGTTGGGAAAAACTTTACAGTAGATCGGAGTAGTGACTTGGAAGCAGCGTCCGTTTCCCCATTTTTGGACGCTGCGAATCCAGCTGTGGCATCCCCGAGCTGACTGGAGTTGTGGAAGTGGGTGTAAATTGAAAAGATGCTGTTTGCAAGGTGAAAAGATGAGGTTTACAAGGTTTAAACCTTGCAGAAATGGTTGAGGAGCATGTTTCAGGCCCTTTGGAGCGGATCTATAGCTATAGAAGAAGTTGAAAATGTCCAGAAATTTTCATGAAATTTCACCAAGTGTCAGACTGGAATTCCTTCTTCCACAAAGTGTTTAGGAGCACATTTCAAGCCATTTGGAGTCTAACTATACTTCTAAAAAATGCACTTTTTTCAACTTTTTCCAGAAATTTGACTGTTTTTATGCACATTCCCCGAGTGGTTGAGTTAAGGGTTAGGCTTATGGGGTTTGACTTACGGTTAGAAAAGAAGGGCTTGCCCTGTCCTCCATCTACACGGGAGACAGTTGGTGCACTCGCCTTCCACCCAAAGCCTCTCCCCCTGCGATCCCAGGAGTTATTCCCCCTGGTTAAGTTGCAAGGTGCTTCTTCAGTACGCTCACGGAGGCGTCCACGCCTGCCCCCGGAACATACAAGTATCCATCGGTCATCCTTCTTGTAAGGCACGACCGGATTGGTTTTTAATTGTTTTTAACTATATTTATATTTATCTATTGTAGTATTTATTCATTGAAGTATTTATTTATGTATGTATTTATTTATGTATGTATTTATTAGGGTAGATATTAATTAAAAGGAAATGAACTAAATAGAAAAAAATGGAAAAAAATGAAATTGTTTTTATTCTATGTTATGCTTGTAACTTAAATATGAAATAAAATTATGTGTGCCTAATGTGCAATGTTTCGATCCTTATGGCTCTTCCTCAGGCCAAAGGCACACTGAAAACAAACAACTGCTGTCCTCTCAGGTTTGTACAGGGATGTTTCCTGTCAGAGTGCTGAGACAGAGTGAGGAGTGGAGGTACTGCCCTGTATCTATAGATCCTCCCTCCATATCCCTCAGAGGTGCCCGCCCTGTCCTAATTCTGTAAGTGGAGAAGAAATCAGGTTTGTATAGCAGAGAAGAAGGGAGAAGAAGGTCCTGTGGTCGAAGGAGATCCTCTCTCCTGCTTCAAGCTTTTGGCAGGCTGCCTGCATCCAGTGCTGTCCCCTCTCCAGCAGACACTCATGGTGGGACTTCAACCTCTCCTGAGACCTGACATGCATCACACATTCACAGCGGCAATGTACGTGTGAGACACTGAAAAAAAAGAAAAAAAAGAATGCATGGCCTTCTCCTAATTGTAGTCAGGTGAAGTGTATAGTCACAAGCACATATGCGTGTTATTACTTACATCTTTCACAGTCAGTTTATATGGCGACCTGACTTACCTGTGGAAGCACATTGCAGACACACTCACACAGTTAACCCTGTAAAGCTTGACACATCTGAAAATTCTAACTTTTTTGGAACTGAGGTGTTTCTAAAACAGAACTAAATCAGTCCCAAAACTGTTGCCACACCATTTTGTTTGTGCTATATTTTTGGTATCACATTTGACACATTTGGCATTTTTGGCAACTTCTTGCTCACAACGTTTGTGATTGTAGACACAAAGCAAAGTATGCAAATTATATTTTAAATGTATATAACATTTCAGGCAGTTGCTCTCATTGTTTTTTATACATAAAACTTTTCACAACCGTTTTCTTTCACTTAGACACAGTTGACAAGTGATTGCTGGTACAGTGCTTGCAAAGTACTGTGTGCTTGTATTGTCGTAGGCATGATGAAGATTGCATTACAAAAATGTGACATCACCATTTAGTGATAAAGAACCTTATGAACCTGCAGACTCGAATTTGATACACACATTTTTCACACAGTTAACTACACTCTACATATAAAGAATGAATCATGAAGTAATTATGCATTGTTTCAATAGAGGACATATTTATTTGTGTGATTAACAATGAATAACAATATAAATGTTATTCTTACTGTAACTTCTGAGAGAAAAAGTTAAAATTTTCATGCCAGAACTGTGTGACTGAGTTAATGACAGTGGCCGTTTTAAAAGCCAACAAAAGCCTTTTCCACTACATCCAACACCTTCCATCTGAAAATAAAATGTTGAAACTATAACTATTCTATACCATACTATGTAACTATTTAACTAATTATCATGACACGCGCTCATACACACTCAGTATTTGCCCTCTGCACATGTCCCAAAGTGCGCGCACCCCCCTCCCACCTTTACATGGAATAAAATCCAAAGTAGCACCATAAAACAGCACATAAATTGATGTTGACGGTAAAATCTGACATCTGAAAATCAAATGTTACAGTAACTAATATGTACCTGCTCATACCACGACCTCATTGGCCCTCGGCACGTGTCTCGGGGCGCACCCCCCACATCAAATATAATCCAAAGTAAAACCATAAAAAAGCACATAAGTTGATGTTGACGGGAATTAAGGTAAAATCTGACATCTGAAAATGAAATGGTACAATGACTAATAATCCTCTTACCCCCTTACCTGCTGTTTAGCACCCGTCGGTCGCCCTCACCGCCTGAGTACCTATACCGGGAGGTTGCCAGTTGAGCGGTTGTCACACCGAGATGTATCCTGTTTTAAAGGTGAAAGATGCCCGTGAGTCATTCCATGAGAATGGTTCAAATAGGACTTTGACATTTTCATATTTTTTTTTTAAAAATGTATCATTTGTATGTACACAAGGTAACTGCTTAAATTATATCACAGCATGCAGATGCAATTTATTGAAAAGTTAGTATGACAGAGGGGATGAACCACCACGAGTAAATTGATGGATTGATTGATTGACAGATTGGGTACTTTATTTATTCATTAACTGAAAGAAAGTATGATTGGCTATTCCTTCAAAAATAAATAAATAAATTCACATTGAAAGACATTCACAGGACTAATGGATCACACTGACACAGACATCTGGACAGGCGGACAAGCAGACAGACTGATGGGGTCAAAGGTCATGGCCTCTTTGTTTTGTAGGACTGGGTGATTGACTTTCACACATCTAACCTGTTTACACATGTGGTCACTTGCCTCCATCTAGTGGACAAAAGAAGCAATTGGATCCACCTCATGAAATTCTAACAATTATTAGCACAACGCTTACAAACCATCAAAAAGCAGTGGTTTTGACCTCAGATCAAATGGAAATGCAATCAATGGCACCCAAAGACTACTGATAGCAGAAGTGAAGTGTTTTAGTGTTTCATCTTGGACATTTCCTTTGTTTTTCCTTCTATAATCATGTCCAAGCTACGCTATACTTGACTCATTTCATCAGGTCATCTCAGCCTTCAGACAGCCGGTTGGTCAGCCTGCGTTGTCTGGCTTGGTTGGAGGAATGACCTGCAGCCCACACGGCCCTTTGTGGAATCGTTTTTGACGTGTCTCTGGCAGTATGAAATGCATTTTGTGTCACCTGCTCTCTGTCTTAAGCATTTACTTGTTTATTCATTCACTCCTTCATTTATGTGTTGGTTTGTTTCTCCTTGTAGCTGCTTGTATGGCAATAAATGTTTTCATCCTGACATCTGGTAATTACAATCATCCCACATATCATTACGGAATGTTTCACATGCAGTGAACATTTTTTATGCATGCCCTTATCCTGCAGTAGCAATGTTTGTCTAAACCCTGTGTTTCTCAAATAAATGAGTTTAAAAAAAGACAGAGCCTGTGTGTTTTTTCACATTGTTTTGTAACCCTTTCTATGTCTATATCAAGGGTTAACAAGACTTCAAGGCATTGTCCATTTTGCTTAAAACATTTATTCAAATCAAATCAAATCAAATCAAATCAACTGTATTTATAGGGCACTTTTCATATACACACACGCAGCACAAAGTGCTTTACACAAAAAAATCAGAAACATAATAAAGAATAAAGAAAGTCCCTCCCTCCCACCCTCCATATTACAGACCCGCACATACACACACACACACACACACACACACACACACACACACACACACCTGCACACTCTTATTACTGGCAATAGGGAGACATGTCAAGGCACTGAAGATTGAGGAAGCGCCACCTTTGGGGCTGTACACACTGGGAGGAGTCACAGGCCGTGCAACAGGGGGCACCAGTGCCCAGGCCCCCCGACCCTGACAGACAACAGCTGGCTGGGCCAAAGGGACCCAAGGACAGCAAATTACAAATGTGATTTAAAAAAACAACAACAAACGTCTACAATAAAAACCCAACAACAACGACAACAACAACAAGTGTGAAAAATACAAAGCAAACAACAGCAAGTGTGAAAAATACAAAGCAAACAACAGCAAGTGTGAAAAATACAAAGCAAACAACAGCAAGTGTGAAAAATACAAAGCAAAAAACAGCAAGTGTGAAAAATACAAAGTAAACAACAGCAAGTGTGAAAAATACAAAGCAAACAACAGCAAGTGTGAAAAATACAAAGCAAAAAACAGCAAGTGTGAAAAATACAAAGTAAACAACAGCAAGTGTGAAAAATACAAAGCAAACAACAGCAAGTGTGAAAAATACAAAGCAAACAACAGCAAGTGTGAAAAATACAAAGCAAACAACAGCAAGTGTGAAAAATACAAAGCAAACAACAGCAAGTGTGAAAAATACAAAGCAAACAACAGAAAGTGTGAAAAATACAAAGTAAACAACAGCAAGTGTGAAAAATACATACAATAATATGTATAATAATACAATACATGCAAATCAACAAATGCAAACTGGGCATCATAACACTGTGACTACTACGATCATACCACTGAGAGCAAGTGCAAACAAACAAACATAAGAGGAACTTATCAATAACGGTCTTCAAAGATTACACCACGCGTCTTTCCACTCGTCCAACCAGTCCAGGTCCATGCCTTCGCCTCTGAAGGACGCCCGTCTCACCCCGTCGTCCCAACACAGCTCATCATTGACGGATATGTCTCTCATGGCCAAGAAGAGGACAGTGTCTTTGTGTCCGTCTAGAAAGTTCAATTGGAAGACCACAGGCCGTGTCCGTGCCAGGGTGACCCTCGCAGGGGAAGGTCTGAGGTATCAATGCACATGGTGGTGCTGAGCCTGCCCTTAATGAAGAAGAGGTAGCACATCGTTCAACATTACAGGAAAGTTGTGCTTTTCTGTCTCTCCTCACCTTTACCCTTGGGCTCTCAAAAATCCTTCGATGTGATCACCTTTCCTCCACCACTGACTTGATCTTGGTTGTCTTCAATGGCAGTCTTTCAAAGGGAGACCCACACTGTGGCCAGTGGCTGCCGCGGGTCTATCCTTCTCCTGCCTCCCCTTCCCCTCATCCATCTCACCTAGTCCAGCTGTGGTTCATGACCACGAACATGCAGAACAAACAAATCCTTGTCCTCTTCCTCTGCACTGGAGACTGACTTGGTCTTCTTCACAGAAGGTGTGTGAGGAACAGGGACGCTCTTTGGTTTATGTACAATTTTTTAAATTACTATTCTTATTTTGCAATATTCCTTTGGTGCCATTATGCGTCTTGGCACTCTTTTTCCTCCTCAGTCTGTGACATGCACATTTGCACATGTCAGCCCATAACAACTCACTCTGGAGTCTGGACGCTCCAAATGGTGAGGATGGTTCTGCTATTCATGTCTCCCATGCAGGAAATGTTGCACATGAAGCACAGCACAGGATGGTTGTTATCTCTGATCCCAACTGTGTGGCTCATAAGGGACAGTCACACTCTGGCTCTTTGTTTGCTCATCTTCAACAAAGCCTACTTAGCTCTCAGGCTGCCCTCCACTCGGATCAGATGGCTGCGATGCTCTGTGCTAGAAGAAAAAAAAGAGTCACCTTAAACATTAATCAAACCAGAAGCATAACCAGCCTCAGCTCTGCACCCTGCACATCCTCCACCTGTTCATAGACAACACAGAATCCTTTGCTTTGTTGATGGCGGACCAGGGACTGGTGAGACGCTTCACCTGGAACCACGGAGTATAGTTCCTGGTACTCCTTGCCTAGTCCTACCGACCCTGGTCCTCTCTCATTGATACCCTTTGTTGCACCGGAGGAAATACACAACTCAGCTGTCAGGGCCCTCCCTTCCAAAACAGAGGGCAGAGAGAATGCATTCATTAGATTAGTATGTGCACTGCCTTCTGCTAATTGTAGTCAGGTGAAGTGTGTAGTCACAAGCACATATGCATGTTACTACTTACATCTGTCACAGTCACTTAGGGTGACCTGCCTTATCTGTCGAAACACAACACACACACACACACACACACACACACACACACACACACACACACACACACACACACACACACACACAGTTAACCCTCTAAAGCCTGACACATCCAAAATAAACATAAAACATTTCACCAGCGTTTTCTTTCACTTGACACAGTTGCCAAGTGATTGCTGGTGAAGTGCTTGCAAAATATTGTCAGCTTGTATTGTGGCAGGCATGATTTACATTACATTACAAAAATGTGACATGACCATTCAGGGGTGAAGAACGTTATATGCCTGCAGTATCGGATTTGATACACACATTTTTAACACAGTTAACTACATTGTACATATAAGGAATGAATAATTAGTCATTATGCATATGCATGCACAATATAAAAGTTATTCTTACGGAAACTTGTTAAACAATTGCAAAGATTTTCCTGCCAAAAGTGTGTTGATGATGAGACAACAGAAGGCATTTTAAAAGCCAACAAAAGCTCTTCCTACTGCCTGCAGCGGAGTAGTTATCCACTAGTAGGCAGAATACATGTATTACGTCATCATTACACAGAATAAAATCCAAAAGTAACGCAAAAAGTTGCAAATAAGTTGATGCTGATGGGAATTAAGGTAACATCTTACATATTACATAACTATTACCTCCTTCTACGCACCGCATAGTTGGCCCTCAAGCACGTGCTTCAATTGGTGCTCAACGTGACTTTATGCAGAGGAGGTTGCCAGCACCCCGTTTTTTACGCAGATGGCGCACCAAGCTCCATCACGTGTTAACATGAAAGATGCCCATTGGTGGAAACTCGTCTGCCTTTGCATCACAGAACTAACATCACTGACCGCAGACAAGAGGGTCACCTGGATGTCAGAAAGAGACGGGTTAAAGAAGGGCGAGGCAAGGTCGACCTAGGCTTATCAAGGTCACTTTATATATATATATATATATATATATATATATATATATATATATATATATATATATATATATGTCTCGGTTGTTGTTATTAAAGCAAAAAAGTCATGCAAATTACCACAGTTTGTTTTTCCATTTTTAGCACAGACAAATTTTGTAGCTCGGATATGAATGTTAGTACAAAGTCTGCGAGGAGTCAGCAAAGTTTGAAAAGAGTTTACAACTTTTAAAAGACGTATTAATGTATTAATTTATCGTGTAGAAGCAAGTGGCGATGGCCGCCCAACATGCACCCCCCACATGCAGCTAAGCTGCCAGGACCCTATTGTATTCCTAGGAATTCGTTCGTTCTTTCTTTCTTTCTTTCTTTCTTTCTTTCTTTCTTTCTTTCTTTCTTTCTTTCTTTCTCCAAGGAAGTCATACTTCCCATGGGCAAAAACTCACCAAACTTTACAGAAATGTCCAGCCCTATGCCAGGTACTTATACTCATACTGTACTTAATTCCAAGCACATGTCAGTATTCCTCCTGGGGGTGCGCAATAAGCGTTTAAATTTTAAAAACTTTAAAAATACCTAGAAAATCAACAGTACATGCTGCAGTTATGAAACTTTCACCAAACTGTAGCCCCAATACTGCTGAAACTTTAGTCCACTTAAACTCATTACAAATTATGAAGTCCATCACTCATTTTTTTTTCAAAGCCTGTAAAACTTCTAAAACCTCCTCCCACAATTTTTGCTCAGTTGTCACCAAATTTGCTAGAGAGCATCTTCAGACCGTCCTCCACAAAAGAGTCAACAAATGGAGCTACACAGCAGGTCTCACTTCCAGCCAATTAGCTCAGTGAGTTAGGAGCTGGTTCTTGCTGTCAGGGGTTGTGGGTTTGAGAGCCAGCAAGGATGATTATTATGATGACAGATCAAAATGTCAGATGTCCTCAACATGAAACACAAGATGATTGTCCTGATGGTGGCATCCCAGCAAGCCTCTATACTAAATTAAAACAAATAGCTTGGACCGGACCGTGGGTGAAAGCTAACCAAATTTTGCATAAAGGTTCAGTCTCATGCCAGATTACCTCAGCTGTAAACCCAAGACGATAGTCCTGATGGTGGCGCTACAGCAAGCGTCTAAAGTTCAAAACATTGAAAATTCATAACAAATCAACCCGCTAGAACACGTTCATCTAACTGTATCCCCAATACTAAAGAAACTTTTGTACATTTAAACCTCCATCACTCTGTTTTTTGTTGTTGTTGTTGTTTTTTTGCTTAAACTGTGTTTGACATGCACTGTTTGCCTACAGTGCATGAAAATGTACTACTACTGTAGAAATATACCTGCAAATTGATAAAGAAATCTTCAATGTTCATGAAAAAATTGAACATGTTTTAGAGTCACGGTAGATGATGTTTGACAAATATCAGAATTTTATCCACATTTTTTTTTAATGTAAACAATTGTACCTTTTTGAGAACATTTTGAATTCTGCTCTCATGTGAATAACTGCAGTCAGAGCAAGCAGCATTTTTAAACATCAGTTATTCACTTATGAAGCAAGTCAATCATTTTTAAAAACAAATTACCAACATCTCCATGCTGCAATATGTGTATTTTCAGAGTTTTGTGTTGATAACTGAATTTTTCACAGTGGTTTCAAATCTGCCTGCACAACAGTGAATGGCTTACTCAGTTTGTGAGGCCTCTGTTAAGTTGCCACTTGCCAATTAGCTCAGAGTGATAGATGCCTGTCTTTGGTTCCAGAAGTTGTGAGTTCAAGTCTTGAGTGGTCCAAAATGAACGTTGTTGTCAACTGTCTTGTCTTCCCAGTCTCCTGTTTGTTGTTATTATTTTCTCTTTTTTTCTGGGAGAAAAGTCATATATTGAGAATATGGCTGGCACATATTTCCAGCCCCGGCACCAGAGCCCAGATTCCGAGGATACAGACACCCTAACAGTTGAGTGTGACAGCACTGAGGTTAATAATCACAGACAGTTTGGTGAATTCCTTCAAAATGGCATGGCATGGCATTATCACAGTGCATGGGGAGCATATAGGGGTTGGGTGCTTTGCTCAAGGGCACCACAGCAGTAGCTAAGGAAGTGAACTACTAGTCCACTTCCATATTGTGGTCCACAGCTGGACTTGAACCAGGCACCCACTGGTCCTCAAGCCAAGTATCTACCGACTGAGCAACTGCCGCCCCGTGCTTCTCCAGATTGGTGTGAGGGGGTCGCTGTTTTCCACTCTCAGAATGCACGAGATGCGCAATTTCCAGTCCACCTTGAGCAACCAACATATGGACATATGCCAGGCTATTAAGAGCGTGCTGTCAAAAAGCGGCACAGTGACATTCGCACAGAAGGGTGACGCCCCACACAGCCATCACAACCAGCCTTTAAAAAAAAAAAAAACATTGCCTCCAAGACTCTCCAAGTGTCTTCTGAGATCGAACGGCGCTCCCTCTGCTTTCCCAAACACCTAGAGGTATACAGAGAGCATGGCATGCCCTGGATGGCGACAGCCTTAGAGAGGCTGCCAAACGAGATGAATAGATGTTTATTATTATTCTAATTGTATCATAATTGTTTATCACTGTTCTTACTGATATTACTATATTCATATACGTTGCAGGAGCAGGTGCCACCATGACGCGATGCTCACGAGGATGAGCGGCTGCCATCCCTGGTGTTTGCTGGCATGAATGTGCCTGCCAGCTGTCATGCAAAGTGGAGCCAGGCGGAGGAAGCAGTAGTTTCCACAAATGCCCGGGTTAACCACCGAGTGGCATACAGGAGGTACGAAGCAAAATGCAGAAGGAGGAACTGGTTTTCTAGAACATTTCCTGGATTCAAAAGAAAAAGGCAGCGCTTAATGTCATCAAAGGCAAAAGATGTGTGTGTGTGATTTGATGATGCAGTGTTTGATGTTTCGGTTCAATAAAGTAGTTCACAGTAGTTCATAGCAAAAAATAAATAAATACACAAATAAAAAAATATAATACAAAATAATTTAAAAAAAAATAATAAAAAAATACCTTTTAGAATAAATATGTGTGTGTGTGTGTGTGTGTGTGTGTGTGTGTGTGTGTGTGTGCTGTTGCAGTGTTTGACATTGTTATTTATTAAGTTTGTACACAGCAGTCTGACGAGGCATGTCGTGCTTCTGTTCAGCTGGCAGGTGCACGATTCACATTCTCATTTCTGAAGGTGGAGATGGAGGGAAGTACCGACACTCTGCCACAGCGGCTGAGAGGGAAGAGCTGAGAGGCAGCGATGGTCCTGTATCCCACCGCGGCTTCTCCCAGACAGGTGCGTCAGTGCCGAGAGACAAGAAGGTCAGTGTGAAAACCAGGGATACCTTAGCATTTTGATTTGAACCAGGAGTTCCTGGGACTTGGTTTGTCATTGTAAATGCACAATCACAGTGTGATGGAAATTTTGTCTGGTATAATTTGTCTGGTATTGAGGGACCACTGGAGCTCATCACTTCCTTCTCTGTGAAGTATCCATTTAACCCTCATGTTGTGTTCCGGTCAAATCTGACCGATTTAAAAGTTTTATCTCTGAAAAATTTACTTAATTTGATCAGACTGTCTTAAGAGTCCATGACTTTGTCCACAAAGAGGATTTCAACACAAAAAATAAATAGTATTCTCTGCATACAATTTTGTGTATTTTATTCAACGTGTTCCCGGTCGGGCTGCACAGTGGCCCAGTGGCTAGCACTGCTAGGGGACGCCTGGGATCTTTCTGTGTGGAGTTTGTATGTTCTCCCTGTGCAAGCGTGGGTTTTCACCGGGTACTCCGGCTTCCTCCCACAGTCCAAAAACATACTGAGGTTAATTGATCATTCTAAATTGTCCGTAGGTGAATGAGAGTGTGTGAGAGTGTTCGTCCCTGCGATGGACTGGCGACCTGTCCAGGGTGTCCCCTGCCTTCGCCCTAAGTCAGCTGGGATAGGCTCCAGCCCCCCCGCGACCCTGCAGAGGATTAAGCGGCGTACATATAATGTGTACAGATGATGGATGGATGGTGTTCCCGGTCAAAAATGACCAGTCATTAGAAATGAATTGGAGAGACTACAATTAGTGTAAAAAACTGATCTCAGGTACATCCTCATTTGTCATATGGACACACACACACACACACACACACACACATGCACACACACACGCACACACACACACACACACACACACACACACACACAGGTTCCCAGGTAACCACCACGGGAACCTTAGCCCAGTAGAGTCTCTCTCCCGTGGGAACAACATCTGTTCTCAGAAAGTTGCAGCATTGTTTCAATAATATTGAACTTTTCTCGCAGCTTTGGTAGCCTTTATAAATGCTTTTTTGAGGCCTTGCTCACAGTTCATTGTGTGGCAGCACCATGGCACGTGGATATACCATAAGTGAGGATATTGATTACATATGTGATCACCACACTGTTGAGGAGGAGAGACACCAGGAAACTGACAGTGAGGACACTTTTGTGTCCTACTGTCCAAAGAAAAGGAAAACTGTGCTCCTGATGACGACTCTGCACAGGGATGCTGCTGTGATCACCAGGGAGGACAAGAAACCCAATGCCATCCTGGATTACAACAGGAAGAAAGGCAGAGTTGACGACCTTGATAAGGTGTGTTGATTTTTATTTTTCATGTACTTCTTCTCTGTCATCAGATTGTTTGAACTGCACTATAAAAGTAAGACTTGGTTTTGGTGGAGTACACATTAGATTTATGAACAACACTGAGTCAGTTCTATGCTTTTTTCTTCACATATGGAGTCTTCACTTTGTAACAGACCTGCGTGTTGCTCTGTGAATGCTCCTCTTGTACAAGATTAAAACCTTGTTTGAACCTTGAGCTGACTCTGATCTCCTTCCTCCAGTTCTAAATTATCACAGAATTATTTTAACAAAATTTTGGCGCCCAACGTGGGGCCCCAATATCTGTCGCTCTCTCCACATCAGCGGACCTGAAGACCTTGCAAGGCGAGGGTAAGAACCCTCTTGAAAAGACCTCCACCGCAGGGCCCCCACAGCCTCGTTTGGACAGGGAGGCCAGGTCCCCTGGAGAGTGGGACAGTGACGGGGCTAACCAAAGAGGGGAGACAGACCAGCCAAGCAAGCACTGAGTCGAGGACTCAAATCATCAAAAGGGTAAGAAATAACCATTTCTAGTAGATAAAGCAAGTCAGGGACTTGGGAGATCAGGGATCTCTTAGAATAGGTCAGGGACCTAAAGGAAATAAAATAAAGCAAGTCAGGGACTTGGGGGAGCTGGTCTCTCTTAGATTTAGGGCAGGAACCCTAAAGTATCTGTCTTTGGAAGGACAAGGCTTAAACTAATCCCTCAGGGCTGAGAAACCAAAAGGACGTCAGGGTCAGGGACCCATAGGAAAGAGTCAGGGACTCATAAGGAAAAGAAATGGAAAGACCAGTAAAATAAAATAAGATAAAACAAAAAAAAAGAGAGAGAGCTCAAATAAAAATCTGAATAAAAAATTGAGATAAATAAAAAAAAGGATTAAAATGGGAAATTGTAGTAGTTGTTATAAAAGATGTTGTGAACCTGACGAGGTTCAATATAATGGAGATGTGAAACAAATGGGCCAATAGATAGATAGATAGATAGATAGATAGATAGATAGATAGATAGATAGATAGATAGATAGATAACTTTATTGATCCCCAAGGGGAAATTAGGTCATCGTAGCAGCGGTACAATACAATAAGAAATACAAAAATAAAAACAAGAGGCAAGGCAAATATTGATATAAAAAAAAAACAGTACAATACACATTTGAAAACATTATACACTAAGCTGCTCTTAAAACTTGTCCAGGATTTCATGGAGGCACAGGATAATGTAAAATATATTTCAAAAAGAAGTAGGGCTTTGGAGGAAAGTTGCAGGCTGAAGAATGCAAAGAATTGGTAGAAAAGAGAGAGGCAAAGTCAAAGGGAAGTAAGAAAAGGCAGAAGAAAGAAGGTTACACATAGGCAAAGGCATGGTTGGGTGAGGCAGAAGCGAGAAAGAAAGGAATGCAGAGGCAGAAAGTAAAGGAAGTGAGACAACATGAAGAAGAAATTGAGAAAAGAGAGGTTGAAGAAAGGGAAAGACAGAAAAAGGAAAAAGAAAAGAATCAGGAAGTAATAAACTTTATCCTGTTTTGTACTCCAAACGAGATAAACAGGAGGATGATGGTTATGTACCTCTGGGTCCCCATCCTGATCCTCCCTATACATCAACCCTCAACTACTGCAGCCTCCTGCCCAGGCCTCCGCTCCACACCTTCCCCCTCTTTCTGTCTCTGCACCTTGATGCCTGAATTCAAGTAATAATAACTCAGACTACAGTAAAATAGCACAGTGTGTACAAAATGCAGATGAAGGTGTGTTGATTTACCTGGCGAGACTGAAAATCGTGTTTGCAGCAAACAGTGGTATGCAACAGGATAATGTTGACAATGGTCCCTACAATATGCAGCTAAAAAATGCAGTCCTAAGACTATCATGGAAAAAGTCTTGAGAGTAGCGATCCCCCTAGAGTTTGAGACCTTATATTTGGGGACAAGACCAGACACTGTAAAAGGGTTGGAGAATAAATACATGTATAATATTCTTCTACTTGCTAGTAAGAAAGCAATTACAAGGAGATGGCTGACAAAAGATCCACCTTCAGCCAAGGACTGGATCAAGGTGGTCCAAGATATTTATGACATGGAGAAGCTAACATTCATTCTTAGACTTGAAAAAGACAAGTTTGAGAGTCTATGGAAAACCTGGACAAACTACATTAGGGATCACTTGGAAAATAATGGGTAAAAATAAAAAAATAAATAAATCTCGGACTCCACTCACAGTTGTTTTTGTGTTTTTTTTTGTTTGTTTTCTGGTATTTGTTTTCTTTTCTTATGGTTTGTTTTTTTTTTTTTAATGCCTTTTCATACTTGCACAAAATGTGTACTGACATTATAATTAATATGTCCGCAGATTGATACCTTTGTTATCTTACTTATATATCATTATTTAAAATATCTCAAAGCTGAGGTGTCTTCCTGCCATGTGGCCTAATTGTTTCCATTTGAATGACTTTTAAGTAAGAATGTATATATGCCTTTCTCTTCTTTCTGTTTGTCAGGTATACAAAAGTGCAATATGTATTTTTGTTCTGTTTTTTTTCTCATGTTCTTTTAAATGAATAAAAAGTTTAATATCAAAAAAAAAAAAATGCAGTCCTGAATGGAATTAGGCCAGAGATCTCACAGTTTGTAAGAAAGCACCTGATTGGGGTTGGAACAGCTGGAATACAAGCTACGACTGACCATGCAGTACATGCAGAGAACGTACTGAAAGAAAAGAAGGCCAAGAAAGGCAGAACAAAAAAGGCAAGTGAAGTCTTTGTCATGGATGATGATGATGATGATGATGATGATGATGATGATGATGATGATGATGAGGAGGAGGAAAATTATACTAATGCATTTAATGATACGTATTTCCGAGGCAATGTCAACCGTGGAGGCTGGAGAGGGAGAGGCAGAGGAGGAGGACGGGGAGGATGGAGATTTGGAGAAGATGAGAGCTGCTACAATTGTGGCAAATTTGGGCATTGGGCTGGAGAATGTAGAGCTCCAAAGTACAGAGGTCAAGGAAGCTGGCGGAGAAGAGAAGGAGGAGGGAGACCCAGATGAGTTGATGATTCATCGGCATGACTAGGCAACAAATCAGGTCACGCACTGACACGCACAGACACACACCAAGACACAGAGGATGAGGAGGAAGAAGAAGTATGTTCGCTAGAAAACACCAAGATACTTTTAAACATGAGTCAAAAGCCGATAGTTACTCTATTGGGTAACAATTATAAAACTCGTTTTCTATGTGATACAGGCGCATGCAGAACAATAACCAGAAAAGATGAAGGCAGTAGTAGACTGCCACTACAACACAGTAAAGGCATGAAGGTGAGATCTGCAACAAGACACATAGTCACTGAGCCACTCAGTCGGCCTGTGTCAATTACAGATCCGAAGACAAATAAATCAGTCTTAGCAGTAGTTGCAGTCTCAAACCAGTGTCCAGTGAATCTGTTAGGGAGAGACTTAATGGAAGAATTAGGAATAGGGGTAATTCTGACAGCTTTGGGTATGAAAGCTTGCAGGATGACAAGAATAATATCCAACAGTGACGAAGAAATGGAAGAAGTAAACCAGTATGTGTTTGAAGGAGAGGAGTTGCATTATTGGTACGGTCTGGACTTGGTTAGTTCGGTAACAGACACACCGATCACTGAAGTAAAGGCGAAAATACCACCAGGTACGGTGTTACAAGATCCAAAAAAGCTGCACTGCACAATGCGCTATGATCATTACCAGGGTCGAGATACACTCTATGAAGGCAAATTTTTCAAAGAGCCAAACATACGTTTGACACTTTCAAACTTATATTGGGATAAAAAGCACGTTTTCCTCCACCAGCTGTCTAGCCTGTGCAGCAGCCAGGCCGGGGTTAGGTACAGTGCCTTTTCCCCTTGATCCAGATAATGATCTGAAAGGTTTTCGCTGCATGCTAGATTTATACAAACCAGATAGTGCTACAAACTGCACCACTGCAAAACTTTTATTCCCACCAGTGTCACCACAGATTAAACCACCTTGGTTTACTCCATACACTGGAAATTACACCTGCTTGAGACAAAGCAAAGGTACCATGTTAGTAGGGATGTTGACAATCTGTAAAACCATCATTGATGTAAGTAAGGGTGAGAACAACATCACTGACAGTGTAGTGAATGATCAAATCATGGCCAGAGCTGATGTATGGTGGTTCTGTGGAGGTAAAACACTCAGAGCAAAATTACCAACTGACTGGAAGGGAACTTGTGCCATGGTACAGTTACCCACCAAGCTAGGAATGATTCAAACCCTGCAGCAACCTGATTTTTAGCCTTAAAATCATCTGGAACACCTCGAGGAACACCAATTGCATCTATATAAACTTTGTTATCAAACGATCCTGCTGGTGCTTTTCTCTTTGTAATACGTGAATTATGTGTCTTCACTTTCTCCAATATCATCGTGTCATATGGTAAAATGTATGTCTGCATTAGTAACTATTAATAAAAATATGGATTGGATAAATTATGTGCATTATAATCAACAAAGATTTCTGAGTTTTACAAAGGAGGCAATTGGAGGCATACATCAACAGTTAGATAAGACTAGTTTAATGGCATGGCAGAATAGGCAGGCATTAGACATGTTGTTGGCTGAAAAAGGAGGAGTATGTAGAATGTTTGGAGATATGTGTTGTACATTTATTCCTAATAATACAGCACCAGCAGCATCACTAAGGAGCTGGATGGATTAACCTCCCTGTCTGCAGAGTTAGCTGAACATTCTGGTTTCAGTGATCCTCTGACAGGATGGCTTCAGGACATTTTCAGAAAATGGGCAGGTTCTATAAAAGCTATGATGTTATCTGTAGTTGTAATGATTGCCATTCTAACCATTTGTGGATGTTGTTTTATCCCCTGTTTGAGAGGACTGTTACAGAGACTCATTTACACTGCTGTGACCAAAACAACGATGCTGTATGAAAGGGTCCCCACCACCGATGACTACCGAGAGGACTATGAGGATGCAGCACAAGAAAATGTTATATTTGATATGACAGATGATGATTTATATGGTAACCTGTTTGACGAAGATAAGGACACCACAGTTTAAGGGGTAACTCTCACACTCTACAAAATGTGTTATAATCATGCTTGAATCGGCATAAACAGGAGGGATATGTGATGGAAATGTTGTACTTTAAACAGAGATGTGAACTGAAGTCTTACACAGGAATGTTCAATGTAGCTGTTTAACATGACCTATAAATTGTGACCTTGTTTTAGGCTGTTTTATTACCTGTGTCTGGTATTGAGTGACCACTGGATCTTATCACTTACTTCTCTGTGAAGTATTCCTTTAAGTGCAGGTCATAAATTAGGAACTATTGTAGTGACAAACACACCCACAGAGAGGGATAAATACCATGCTTTTCTCTTCACATATGGAGTCTTCACTTTGTAACAGACCTGCGTGTTGCTCTGTGAATGCTCCTCTTGTACAAGATTAAAACCTTGTTTGAACCTTGAGCTGATTCCGATCTCCTTCCTCCAGTTCTAAATTATCGCATAATTGTTTTAACACACAGTAAAGATATTTACAATAAGTCAGCCCCTTCCCTCAAACTAATGGCAATTTGTACGTTATTATTGCCCATGGAAATGGGCTTGTGGATGTGTAATTGTGTCATGACTTGTGGCTGATGTAGAAGTTTCTCTTCCATGTTGTGTGCACATGTGCTTTTAGAAGTGTTGCCCATGCTATTTGATACATGATATTTTCAACAGATGCTTCATGTGTTGTTCGTACATCCAGTAAATTAAGGTTGCAACTGGTTCTTAAGACATGTTTTATTTTGCAGAGATTTTTGGAGAGAGGTAGAGCTCGAACTGAAATAACTTATTTTAACATGTATTCACTCAATTTTAAGATTCTTGGACAAGTTGAGACAAAAAAGACATGTCATTGATCAACTGAAGATTATACCATTCATGCACAGATTAAAAAAAACAAGTGAACACATTTTAAAAGAAAATAATCCATGTCACATGTCTAAATCTGAGATTTTATATCTTGGCAAGTGCAGAATTAATTGCAGTGTATCTTCTATTATTTACCTGAACACCGTGAATTTAGCAGTTAGCTAGTGATTTTTGTGCTGAACTGTAAGTTGTCAAAAGGAGAATTATGTGAAGGTCACTGCCAGACTGATAAAGTGTCAGGCAACCTTAAAGGAGGACAGTGGCTGTCAGCAGCCCAGATGTGTTCCACTTGTGGTGTCTTTTGCAGCAGCTTTCCACAGCCAAATCCTAAGTGTGGCGGCTGCAGTTGGCCTCTACGTCCACAAGGTGTCATGCTCACCAACGTCAGCCTCACCATCTGCGCCTCTTCGTCATATCTGCTGCACTCTTTAACCACCACCACAGGATTTTAACAAGAGTGCACCCTGGTGCACTGCATCGTATGTGCTGTTGTCTGTTGCAAGTGATTTTGACCATCACATTTGTGCCCCAGAAGAGAGACAATCCACCTTGTCCTTCAGACTCTCGAACAAGACTCGTTTTCCCCTCCAAGGGGAGAAGGAAGGCGCACGGTCCATCACGCCATCAAATCTCCCGTACCCCCGGTCCCAAATGGGTTGGCGGTCACGCTTAGGTCTATGCCCATAGCGCACCTCCGTCCAACCCTCCTCCATATGTTGGGTTTAGTGAAAGGTGTATTTAAATAATTATAGTTATTTTTTTATGTATGATTGTTTTTATTAACATATAATAATAGCTATCTATGAAATAAAATATTCAAATCAATTTGTTTTTAATTATCAAAAATATATATATGAACTATAGAAAAATATTAACTAAAAGCGCTTTCCCAAAATTAGGAAAGAATCCTTATTGTTCTTTTGAAATAAAATAAAATCCTTTTCTTTTCATCTTTTTTTTTCTTTTTTTACTTTTTTTAGTATTTCTTTCAAAAACAAAAATGTGTGCCCACAAACAACATTTCGACCTACTCTAGGTCTTCATCAGGTTGAGGCACACTAAAAGAAGAAGACTAGCTTGCTAGCTATCTGGCTGCTTGATGTGTCTCTGTTGATGATCTGAACAGAAATGACTGATTCTCCATCTGCATCCCCTTATATAGCATCCAAATTGCATCCTGTAACATTTCTAAATTTGTCTTAGCCTTTCCTTATTTCAATATTTTTGGCCCCACCCCTTTTTTTCTTTTTCCTTTGTCTTTTTATAAAAAAACAAGTATAATACAAATGAATTACAAATCAAATATTTTGTTTTAACACAATATGAATTGTTTTTAACATTTATAACCATGTATTATATTTCAAAAGTATTTATAATGAATTATATGTTTTAATATATTATGATTTTACTACATAAACCTATATATGAATTATTATAAACTTATTCTAAATTCAGATATAAATGAATTACTAATACTTGGATTAAAAAATATTTGGATTAAATAATACAAAAAATAGGGTTTACAACAAGAATTAAAATGATTAAAAATAACATTTCCTGGTTAGGGTTAGAACAGGGGTAAGTGTAAGGGGTATAGGTATGAAAACCACTTTTTGGTTGAACTTTGGATGGCCATATCTCCTAAATGGAAGGTCGTAGAGACTTGAAACCATGTCCTACCCCGCCAATAATGGTGGGCTACGAGTCGCCTGGTAACACTGGCGAGTCTCTACGAGTTTGGGTTCCCGACATATGACTATTCTTTTGCGTACCTCGGCAACCGAAGGTCGGAGGGAGCTGGGACCAGCACAGGTGTGTTCAGCAGCCTGGATTTGGGCTAGACGCAGTCTTAACTCAAGTCTGAAATTTTTTCCAACTTTTGAAGGGAAGGTCCTAGAGAATTGAAACCAAGTCCTACCCTCCCATAACAGTGGGTTCTGGAGTTATTGCGATTTTCCTGATCGCCCATTAGCGGCCATTCAAACTTTGGCTCATTTGTCAGACATCTATTGGACTCTTTAGTCTGGCATCGGTGATGCTAGGCAACTGGAAGTCACCTAGCATCACCGATGTACCTAAGCCCCCACGCCACGTCAAGGCAGAGTCCATGTGGGGGTCCTAACTATAACTATATACAACTAAATTAATGGAACTAAGACTACATCTAACTAACTATAACATAAAGTGTCAAACTAAAAATAAATCTAACAAAGTATACTGAACTAAAACTAAATCTAAATACAACTAACAAACTAAACTAACTATATACATTATAACTATTTACAAAAAGGAGAACGTCGGCCATCTTTAACTCATTGTCTCTGTTGATAGAGGTCATAGAGTGCTGTCAGTGGGAAAACTAACGTGAATGTCAGGCACAGTATTCAGCAGGTATCAGTTTGGCAGCTACAGCCAACCTATGCTGGCTGACATAGGTCGGCTGTAGCTACCTCTGCGATACCTGCTAAATATTGTGCCAGACATTCACTTTATTTTCCCCACTGACAGCACTCGGAACCTCGATCAACAGGGATAAGGAGTAAAAACGGCTGATATTCTCCTTCAAACAATCACTCGTTTAAGGAGAGGTTCTGCTATATGGTGCGCTTCTCTGGGACTCTTCTATGGGGTTCCCATTGGGTGTCAGGGGATGGGGAGGGGTGGGGGGTGGAGGTGAAGAGTACCCACTGGCAAGTTGTGCCTCATTGGGGAAATTATCTTGTCTTTTAGACAAACTTTATCCTCCCGTTACTGGGGAGGGAAGGGAGGGGAAGTTGGTGGCTGGGTGGGGGTTGAGGGCTCTTGAATCCCTCAACCCCCAAAGGAACCCCTCATCTTTGTTTTCGCCCGATACCTTCTTTGTGGGCAGAAGCGATTTGCCCAGTCACTTTTACATTTTTTGTGAATGGCATAGTTAAGGCTTTTTTTCACTCCATCATGGTCCACGATTTAGTAAGGCACTGCAAAAACACTCAGGCCAGCGCTTCACCTGATGCTAACAGAGAATATATGGAGAACGTAGACTCTTATTTTCCCACAGGCGTTTCCACCAGCACCTTGCAAACACAACAGGTGCACATTCTGCTGAGTTTTACACTGTTGCCAACATTATTTACCAGGTATGGGGATGAAAACCACTCAAAGTCAGGTTTTTTGGGAACAGCTGGAGAACGAAAAGTCCAATCGACTTGAAGCCAAGTTCTAGGCTCATTTTAGGCCCCTCCGGACCATCTGGTTGCAGTCCCAAGAGGATGTTTTCTGAGATATAGAAAAAACATGATTTCACGTTTTTTGGAAATAACTGGAGATAGGAAGTAGACACCTCAACTTCCTAGGTGGGACTTGTAGATTTTTAAAAAAATTTCCCAAAAACCTGAAGACATAGGACTTGGTGGGATGGAGCTGAAACTTTGGCTCCCCCCCCCCCCCCCCCCCCCCCCCTAATGTGTAGTACCTTCCTGTCCGGAGTTATGTCTGTTTGAAAATCCCCATTCAAGTCAATGGGGAAAGTGTGATAATTTCTGTGGTTCTGTGGTGGCCAAAGTGCACCTTGCAGAAAGCGTTTAGGAGTACGTTTCAGGCCATTTGGAGTCTGTAGATAGCACTAAAAAATGTTGAAATTTTCCTGAAATTTCCCCCAATTTTCCCAAGTGTGAGAGGCCAAATGGTACCTCCCAGAAAGTGTTTAGGAGCACATTTCAGGCCATTTGGAGTCTGTCTATACCTGTAAAAAAGTGCCCTTTTTCCAACTTTTTCTGGAAATTTGCCTGAGACGGCTGTTTTTCTGCACATGCCCCGAGTGGTTGAGGTCAGTAAACATGGCCAGGTCAGGGTAGGGTAGGGAACAAGGCTCGTTTTCCTGTCCAAGGGGAGAAGGAAGATGCACGGTCCATCCCCCCATGAAATCTCCCATACCCCCGGTCCCAAATGGGTTGGCGGTCACGCTTAGGTCTACGCCCATAGCGCACCTCTGTCCAACCCTCCTCCATATGTTGGGTTTGGTGAGTGGTGTATTTAAATAATTATATTTCTTTTCTTTATGTATTAATTGTTGTTATTAATATATGATAAGAGCTATCTATAAAATAAAATATTTGAATCAATTTGTTTTTAACTCTCAAAAATATATATGAACTAAAGAAAAAATATTAACTAAAAGTGCTTTCCCAAAAATTAGGAAAGGTTTGTTTTTCTAAGATAAAATAAAATAAAATAAAATCCCTGTTTTATCTTTTTTCATTTTTTAGTATTTCTTTCAAAAACTAAAATCTACGTGTGCCCACAACGTTTCGACCCGCTCTAGGTCTTCATCAGGTAAAGGCACACTGAAAGAGAGCTGGCTTGCTAGCTATCTGGCTCCTTGATGTGTCTCTGTTAATGGTCAGAACACAAATGAGTGTTTCTCCCCCTGCATCTCCTTATATAGCGTCAAAATTACATCCCTTAACATTTCTACATTTTTGTTAGCCATTCCTTATTTCAGTCTTTTTAGCCCCTCCCCTTTTTTCATTTTTCTCTTTCTCTATGTGGAAAAACCATTACAATGAAAATGAATATTAAATTAAATTTTAGTGTTAGCAAAATGTGAATTGTTTTTTTTAACCCTTATGATAATAAATTATATTTTTGAATTATTTATAATGAATTATATATTTAATTTATTATGATTTTAATACATAAATATATATCAATTTTTCTGAAGTTATTACTCGGTTCTGACTTTATGTATTGGCGCGGCCTTCAAGCTATGTACAACTTTTTAAATTGTGTTGATAGGCCAAGTAAAACCGGAGTTGTGATCAATATTGTCCGCCACGTTTTTTCGCTAACATTGCCGTCACGTTTGCTGCGCGTTTGGTGCAGGAAGAAGCGATGATAAAAACGGGCTGCTCTCGCAAAAGCGTCCGCAAGCAGTAAGTGTTTACAAGCAAAACACATTCCCGTTGCTGGAAAAAGGCATCATACCAACCAATCACAAAATGATATGATAAATCACGTGATTTGGTTGCTGAGGAACGGGGGAAGCTGTGGGAGGGACGGTGACGGAGACACAGACAGCAGATAGAGACAGCGACAGAGATGGCGAGTTGTGAGAGTTGAGAGATTTGTGACATATAGCGTGTTTGGAGTGTGTAATTCGTGTGTCATATAGTGTTTAGTGTAGTGTGTTTAGTGTGTTGTGTAGTCGTTTTTTTGTTTCATGAGTCAAAACAATGAGGAGACTGCTGAATGTGGAACAGGCAGGAGAGCTGAGAAGCCCTGAGCTTGAGGCACTGCCTGCATTTAAATGTAAGTAGTTACTTATCACTTTGTAAATTTCAAAAACTTATGCACAACTTTAGCAAACAACTATTTGTATTTGCATTCTAAGTAATAAAATTGGTTCATTAAACATATTTGTGGTTTTCACAATCAAAAATCTAACTTTTTTCTACTCTGATTTTATGATTTTTCTTGAATTTAGGTCCATTGTGTTAATACAGTTTGTCAAAATGAAAAAAATAACTGTAGATTCACACATGTGAGGTTGTGCTGAAAATAATGACACCAAACAAGGCAAGGTAAATAGTTTTTAAGGTGAAGTATAATGGTAAAATCAAAAATAGTCAAAAACGGCCAATTATACTCTGGACTCCTAAGGGTTAAGTTGTGGGCAGACAGATGGATCAGTAACATTTTAGATCTGTATGAGAATGATAATCGTTTAAGTTTCAATGAGATCAAGCAAACGCTTAGCATTGACTCTAAACATTTCTTCAAGTATCTTCAGATAAGAAGCTTCATAACAAAGACACAGAACTCTATAATTCTTCCCTGTCAGAATTCTTCAGAAAAAACAGTTCAAAGTTCAAAGTTTTATCAGATCATCATGGCTGCAGGAAAAGAATCTTCAGAGGATAAAAGATTAGCATGTTGCTCAGACCTTAATGAGGAAATCACTGTAGAAGAGTGGCAGGACATATGTTTTCAATGCCAAGCACAAACAATAAATACAAGGTTTAAACTCCTCCAGTACAAATGGCTGATGAGAACACACTTCACTCCAGAATTATTGCATCGTATTTACCCTTCTACCCCAGATACTGTGTCAAATCCAGCTTTCCATAAAGGTAGCATGTTTCACTGTCTCTGGGAATGCACCCACATCCAAGAATTTTGGAAAGCGATTATTATAATTATATCCATCTTTATTAAGGAACAACTTCCATTTTGTCCTAAACTTTGTATTTTTGGATGCTTCCCAGCAAGCTGTACATTTAGCAATAGCAGTAGGAAGAATTTGTCTTCTTGAAGCTAAACATAAAATTGCACTGTGATGGAAGTGTGCTCACAGACCAAGCAAGCAAGTCTGGGTTGAGGGGCTGCTGCAGTGCCTTGCCCTACAGTGACTTACATGTGTTATCAAAGGGAAATATAACACTTAAGATTTGGGGCTCATTTCTGGAATTTCTGGAAGGGGCCGATTTCATTACAGCTTTGTAGTCTACTGCTTTTATTCTTATTAATATATTTTTTATACTCTTGTAGTTTCTGGGCTGTCTTCCTCAAAGGTGTCGGCGTGTAGTATGTTGATAAAAAAATTCTGCGGAGGCAAGGCTGGGTGGAATGATAGAGCAATCTTTATTAAAACAGACTTGAGCCTAGCATCCGAACAGAGTGTGGCCCCACATCTGATGTTCTCCAATCTCGGGCAGAATAATGCCAAACGTTTCTGCCTTCCTTGCCCTATCGGAACTCCTACGCCTTCGCTCTTAGGAATTCTACCAAGTGCCACCCCCCTCGTCTCTACTCGTGAGACCCTTCTTAAAGTCCCTCGGGCAGAGCTTGCTTGCTCCTAATTGGTTACTGTGGTGGGTTGAAGGTCCATCTCCCATAAATGACCAAATCTGTTACTGTCCCTGTTCGGGCTTGTATTCCAAAATTACCTAGATGAGCCCTCTATCCTTTCCTGGAGATGTATGTGTTTAGATATCATCCTCCATCTGACACAGCAGTCAGGCTCCAATTCAGTCCCTATAGTGGCCTTGTCCCCTGCTAACCTTTGACCCACACAGCTGAATGCTGACTCCAAGGTCTCTTGGAGCTGTGAGCCCCGTATTGTCTGCATTCCCTAACTCACACAAGAAGGAACAGGTTAAATTTAAACTAGGTTGAATTAAAGGCCAGAATGTGTTGTCGTCCAGACACCTCATATTCCCCCCTTCGAGACCCTTTAGGTCTCGAAAAACCTACGAGCACGTCTGCAATAATATACTTCTATCCAACTCCTGTTGCAGTATGTCTGTTTTCAACAAAGGGCTCCTCATCCAATCCTATTGCTAAGTTCAGAGTCCTAATTTTGTGTTTTTGTGAACTGCAATTTAGGGAAACTAATTATTTAACTTCTTATTAGGCCCTATAGCACATTATTTTACGTTTACTTTATGACTAGATAAGCTCAGTATTTATCCTAATTAGGTCGAATTCGGCTACCCTTAGCCTCATCTGCAGGACTCCCCTCAGGTACACTTTTTCAGCAAACTCTGAAAAATAATTTGTATTCTTGAAATCTTTGCTTGTGGCTTCTCATGTGTAGTTGTAGGGGAATCTCACAGATCAGCTGTTGCCTCCCATTCCAAAATATACCCCTCCTAAGGAGTATCAAAAAGAAATAGGAAACCTTACTAATCAGCTATGGAGCATCCATGCCTTCAAGCCAATCCAGGCAGGGAGACTCCTTTGTAACTTACACGTACCAATTACCATTTATACTCTAATTGAATGACCATATGCCAATCGGTCATTGAATTCCAAACTTTTGTACAGGTCCTATGCTCAAATATTATCAAAATGTATATATCACCATGTGATGATATAAGAAATAAACCTAATTAAAGTGTTAAGATTATTGCTCATTCCATAGCTCATACATCACAGGATTACAACAACACTTTCCACATCATGACATATGGATATACATGTGTGTACATAGAAATCTGTCTAACTCTTCATAACAAAACAAGCATATCATCCTGTTATGAATTGGTGTCACTGGATCTTCTTTCGTATTCATCGCCTGTGAGGGGATTTCCAACGTCTTCCCCTGGTGCTCCAGTGCTTCCAACTTCTTGCCCTTGGAGAGATAGATGTAAAGGCTGCTACCTTTGGAGATGCTCTGGGTCAGCAAAACCTGTATGAACTTCTTATCTGCGTACCATTACACAGACAGGTAGACATTATTGATATCTAAAATTTTGTGTTAACTACGACGTCCTTTCTTGTTCCTAGAAAGAAAAACTCAAGTTATCGCCACATTTTCAGCTGCCTGATCAGACATGTTATTATATAATTGCTTATGGGACATGAGGAGATCCATTGGTCAGAAGTTTCACAGCAGAATCATCTGAAAGAAAATCGAGTTAGGGTTAATGAGGCGTGTATCAAATAATGGTTTGCTGGTTTGGCAAAGTATCTGCCACTTTCAGATATGGATGTGGTTCCACATCCGGACCTGCAGGAAGCAAAGCTGGTCTATTAAGGACTGTACATCACCTTTGTTAGTTCCACAGTCAGGCTTTGGTTAAAAGAGTAATTTTTCTCCTCTGGGAGAAGCATGCAAGACACGAGCAGTTAGATAACACATGATTGTATCAGCTATGGCCATAGCTTTTTGGAAAGAAGCAGCTGTTACCGCCCTTTGACACATTTTCAAAAGCTTCTCAAGAATATCAGTGGTTTGAGAGGCCTAATCAAGCTTGATCTAAGTCAGTAAGCTTAAGTCAGTAGAGGTTATCTCTGCCTCACAAGTCAGTCAACGTCAGTCTTGGTCAAATGTTTCCCCCATGTGTAAAGTCACACATGGGTTGGGAGATCTCCACAAATTATAAATCCATGGACAACAATAGCCTGTTAAATCCAATAAGGCAATTGTTTGTTTTCTTTCACAATTTTTGACATCCAAAATTTTCTGGATGTGATCGGAACCCAATTCACGACCCTCCGGAGTATATTAGCGCCTTAATTTTTATGAAATGAGTTGCAACTTTGTCCTTCAAAACTTTAGGACTGTTTTCTGCCAGAAAACAAAGTAGAGACCTTGTCTCAGTTTAACCATGCCCCTGTACAGGAATACCTATACACAGCCCTTGTCCACATCTGAACATGTGCATTATCACACAATGACCACTAATGTTCCCCTCTCAGTTCCACAGCAAACAGAGATAAATCGGAGATGAAAATCCTATGGCATCTGTATCCAAAAATAAACTTCACCAGTAATATGGTTAATATTACACCGTCTACTGGATGCTAACCAGCTTCATTTATGACTTCAGGATATTTTAATTAACTCCACCCCCCTTTGATTTAATTTCCGTCAAGACAATACATGGCAAGATCAGCGATTCAACAATGGCAACTTGAATAGACTGAACAACAAAAGCAATGACCTCAACAGCTGTAGGGCTAAATGGATGTTGCCTTAACATAATCTTGCGAGTTGATTTTCACTGGACAATAACAATTTTGCAATTTGTGATATATGAATCTCTTACCTTTCCAACTAAACTTTTGCTTAAGGCCATCAATGCAAGCAGAAGCGCCACTACCCAATTCAGACCTGTGTGTTGGCAGATTTTAGCAATGCGTTTTTTCAGGACGTCATAACTTTTCGCAGATGTCTTGGTTTTGAGGAGATAATAAACTGCTCCTACACGTTGTTGACTTCACGAGGTTTGTACAATCAAATTTACACTTTTATCCACAAATTCTCTCTCATTATCTGTAATATGTGATCTGGAAGTCTCCATCGGCTTCTGACTTCCCAACATAAGAACTTGGCGACAGACTGAGCTGCCTTCCGCTTGGTAGGACAAACCTCAGGCCTTTGCTAAAATTTGTCTGCACCTACTACCACGTATCTCTTTTCCTTCAATTGATGTTATCATATCAATAAAGTCCCTGACTAACTCACGCATATAATCTCTTGGAGTCCGAATATAACCAGGAGAGACCATCACCCTTTTGTTAACTTTGTTTTTCACACAGACTGTACATCCACCTATAACCTGATCAATTTGTTCCAGTAGGTATGGTGCCAAAAACCCTGCTCCTTTGGAATTTTCTTGTCTTACCTTCCCCCCTTGCAACATGGGCTTGCCCATTTGCTTCTTGACTGTATGTAAACCGAAAAATTACTAGGGTTCAACACTAAAATGGGAACTCTGCAGAAGGATTTAACACTGCAAAGTACAAAGCCTTTGGAGGAGTTCAAGCCACCAAGGCATGTGGATCAGGTACATCTGCTGGAAAGTCAGCCAATCTTCATTCACTGCTCTTACACCGTGCACAAAGACATACAAGTCATCTGGTTTCTTTATAGGCAACAATGGTGTGCTGCTCTGAGGACTCTTTGTCAAGACGTGTGTTTTTAGCTGCCCTTTCGTTTGTGATATCGTCCCCTGGATTACCTCCTCTTCTGTTGGGTACTAGTTCTTCCATGGAGGCCAGGTTCTGGGGTGGAGCTCGACTTCTGCCGGTCAGGTTGACTTCCCGAGTCCAATGTCCGTGCTGTGTCCGTAAACAACCATTTGTAGTTGTCCCAGTCCTTGGTGGAGATCATCATTTTCATGAGCTCCTGGTTTTTACCTTTCCAAATGGCAGAGTTTTTTTTTCGTTGGAACAGAAGCGACATCCTCTGTTCTGCCATCATTTCTGTCACATGTTTTTGTTCATAATCCTTGACTAACCAGTTTAGTCACGTGTAGGATGCCTCTGTCAGTGTCATGTTTTTTGCCAAGAAATTCATCCTTGTTTGTTTTCATGGGTGTTTCTTGTGGTCCCACAATTATGTAACTGGAGCTGAGCAAAGTTTGGATTGATTGGTGACTTATCCATTCATCTGAACCTGACTGAGCCGCACACCTAAAGTACCTGATTCCTCCGCAAGCTTTCCTTTTTTTTTTTTCTATACTGTGTTCCCAGAACACCGTGTCACCAGGAACACTTCTTAAGAAACCATGGAGTAAATTTGCAAACCTCAGTGAGAGCCCGTAATGTATCACCCTAAAAATTTTAACTTTTCCGGACTTGACTGTCTGTGAGGATAGAAGGAATTAGAAGCCTAAAAGTTCACCAGCTCCTTCTGAGAACCAATAACTGTTGCTGACGTCTGTTCCAGTCTTTCCACTGTTTATGTCCTTCAATAATTATAAACCAATTCAGACATCAGATACTGAATCATCCAAGATTAAATCAAATCCTATGCTCAAATAATAAAATCGCTATCAACAACCAATGATCTACTATAGCTGATCAGTCAATTGCCAAGCTCTACTTGTAATTCTTCCCTTATTTGTGTTCCCCATGTATATGCAATAACACTGTGTGCATGTAAATGTTGTCGCCTTAAACGTCTGTGAGTTTATAAGCATGTGCGTCTCTATCTTCTTAGGGTTGTCTCAAGCGGGTGTATCCGTGTGTGTGTCCTTAAGGGGTTTGTGGATAAGATCGCACTAGCCTGACAGATTCAGCGTGGGTCACGCAGGTGGATGACACGAGCAAACCTAACCGTGTCTGGTGATTGTCGCACGTCTCCCGACCTTAGATGTTATGCCTTCTTTCTTGGACTCTCGCGTCCCCGGTATATAGAGAGAAGAGGATTAAAAACACAAATGAAGACTGTTTCATCCATAGAGCAAGCCAAAACTCAATTGTTTATCCTCATCCAAATTATTTAAATAATAGGCAGGTTTAGTTTAACATCATTTATCATGTTATTAAGGCGGATCCAATTTATTCCAATAAACTCAAACGTAAATTCATTAAAGCTTTAAACAGTTGCATTGGTTATCCGTATGTAAGTGTGGGAGGGGGAGTAACTCCACACTCGCAGCGACGCTCTCTCTCTCTGCGCGTTCACACCTCAGCTGTATTCTCTGTGTCCTCTCTCTCTGTTACGCGGTCACACGCCCTCTGCACTCCCCTCAGTCTCCGAGAAGCAAAGACAGCTGGATCAACTCATTGTCAATCCTAAGTCAACCCTTTTTATCTGCCAACATTCAACCTGCCATTTTAGGTCAAAACCTACGCCTTAAAGAGATATTGCTAAACTCACGACCACTTTATCATTTATAAATTTCAATGTAATCATTTGCTCTGAGGAGGTGTTTTAGAGCAAAAGCAGTGTGTATGATTTGGTTTTCCTCCCTGTACGAGAATATCCGGGCTCTACTACATATATGTCTGACTAATCAGCTGTTAATTGGTATTTATCACACTACTCCAATCATGCATTTTTAGCTGTTTAGCATCATTTATGCTTTAACTTTACATCAAATTTCTATTTGCAAATATTTAGGCTTGAGATATTATTTTTCTCTAATTGAAGTAATTTTCTTTTACTTCGCATCGGCTTCCCCCTCTAATATGTGGGGACTGCTGTGCATAAAGGCCAATTCTATACTTTGACCAGCTACACCGGCCAACCAAATAAACAATTGTCCGTACGTCCACAAATGTCTACTTAGCGTACTCCTCGAACTTCTCCACCAACAAATCAAGCATCATCCCCAGGTAATTACTCATCCCCCGCTTGATAACGGCCAAGAACACCCCACTGGATTCCTCTGATCCACAGTCAACTAGGATGCATTGCCTTTGGTCACACAAATCATGTATGTGTGTTTTACTCTTATATTTGACTTGCTATCAATTTTCCCCCTACTTTCTGCATCTTCTCTCCGCATAATATCCCTTTATCTTCCCTATTGCCTCTACTCTTTCTCTTTAGGGTGATCGATGTGCTAGTCACGCATAAGACTTATAGATTTATTAATAGGGAAATCTCCAAACCACCAATTCCTCCATTCCTTTGCTATACCGCTAATTAACACCAATTAATATTTCCTTCATGTGAACTTCTATTTCACCTAAATTTTAGTCCTTCAAAATCAAATTCGGATTTACAGTAACAATTTTAACTGTAAATTTTCACCTATAAGGCAAAGGAAGGGCAGGAGTCGTACTTCCCTATGGGTCATCCATCTAATATTCTATCTTTTGAATATCACGTTATCTATACAACACCTATGCATCGTATATGATATATTCTAATAATGCGCATTTATATAGATTACTTATACTTAATTCCATGGACAGACACTCAGCTTTCACATCAACTTTAGCTGACTCCTAACCCCCACACACAGCTTCAGAGGACACAATAAGCACTAAACACTACAAACCACCGGGCGCCCTCTTTTCCTTTAGACGAACAAACACAAACACTTATTCAGCTGAATTTCATCAGAGCTCTTCTACCTAACACATACTGCAACTTGGTTTGTTGGACTCAGAATACGGAAAACCGCCTCTAACAGCCCACCAAGTGCCAAACCACTTTAGATTAGAGTCCATGGGCGTCGCACGCACCCATAGACTTGTCGAATTTCTATTGTCACAACCATAAGTTTGATTTGACATAACATTTCTCTCTCATTCTAAATTTTTGTGATCTTCATCATTTTTTTTTTCCGGCCAGTCTTTTCTATTCTTTTTCTGTATTTGAGACAACTCAACCATGCAGCCAATGAAGACCAATGCCCCGCATGTCTTATGACAATGTTTGCCTGCATCGGATGGCCATCAATTCAGTCATTGCTGCCACAGCAGTTTCCCTTTTTCACTTATTCTCTATTTCTCTTTTCTCTATTCCTCTATTGTCAGCAATCTCTTTTCTCTATATTGTCTGACCATATCTTCTTCATTATATTTTTTTATTCTTTTCTGTCATTTTCTTTTCTTATTTATTCTTCATTATATTTTTTTTATTCTTTTCTGTCATTTTCTTTTCTTATTTCTTCTTCACTCTTTGAGACAACTTAGCGCGTAGGAAATAGTGACTAATCTCACGCATGACTTCCAGCAAATGGCTTAGCGCCATACCTGCATCGTATTACCAATTAATTCACAACTCTCTACCGCATCAGTTTCTCCTTTTCTCTTAATTTAGAAAATTTAGACAGAATCGTATCAACAAACTACAAGCCTGATGCCCAGTTTCCCCCGTTTTGGTAATTTTTTGGCTTGACAGATATTGGAAAACACACACACAGTCCCATCCAGGGCCTGAGTTTGACCCCTGGAGCGAAAATGCTCACCTTGTTTGCCGGCTGGGGTGAAAGTCAGTCTCTGGACTCCTGTCGTGTGTCCAAGTTGTCAAAAGCCATCCTGTTCGTGACGCCACCTGTAGTTTCTGGGCTGTCTTCCTCAAAGGTGTCGGCGTGTAGTATGTTGATAAAAAATTCTGCGGAGGCAAGGCTGGGTGGAATGATAGAGCAATCCTTATTAAAACAGACTTGAGCCTAGCATCCGAACAGAGTGTGGCCCCACATCTGATGTTCTCCAATCTCGGGCAGAATAATGCCAAACGTTTCTGCCTTCCTTGCCCTATCGGAACTCCTACGCCTTCGCTCTTAGGAATTCTACCAAGTGCCACCCCCCTCGTCTCTACTCGTGAGACCCTTCTTAAAGTCCCTCGGGCAGAGCTTGCTTGCTCCTAATTGGTTACTGTGGTGGGTTGAAGGTCCATCTCCCATAAATGACCAAATCTGTTACTGTCCCTGTTCGGGCTTGTATTCCAAAATTACCTAGATGAGCCCTCTATCCTTTCCTGGAGATGTATGTGTTTAGATATCATCCTCCATCTGACACAGCAGTCAGGCTCCAATTCAGTCCCTATAGTGGCCTTGTCCCCTGCTAACCTTTGACCCACACAGCTGAATGCTGACTCCAAGGTCTCTTGGAGCTGTGAGCCCCGTATTGTCTGCATTCCCTAACTCACACAAGAAGGAACAGGTTAAATTTAAACTAGGTTGAATTAAAGGCCAGAATGTGTTGCCGTCCAGACACCTCACTCTTAATTTCATTTAGTCTTTTTCCTTATTAAAATCAATATGATTATGAAATACAGGAGCATTCTGTTTGTGGGGTACAATCTGTGTCCATCTGTGCATGCACACAATTGTCACTCCTTTATGTTATTCTTCTCTTTTCCTTATATGCCATGATGAGAAACAGTCAGTTACTGAACCAGCAAAATATGCCACTAGTATCTGCATTTTTGTACTTATTGATGTGCCTTGTTCTGTTTTGTGTTTTTGTACTGTAATCAAAAGACAATAAAAGCACTGGTCAAAAAGAACAAGTTTCTCATCCCACTCAATCCTCGCCATGGGCTAGTTAGCTTCATTATCAGTGGTTCTGTAGAATATATTCTCTACCTGGACTGCAAGCTCAGAGAGCTGTTGGTGGTGTTCAGGCTGCACCACTAGAGAAGGAGTTTGTGATGGCTGAGCGGTGGGGAAGCATAGATGTCTTTGGCACAATGTCAAAACTTTCCTTCATTTTATTGACCTTCTTTGAACTTCATGTAAGTATTTACATTTAAATGCTACTTTATACTTCTACTCCACCCGCCTTCAGAGAGAAATATTGTACTTTTCACTCCTTTATTTTTGCTTGAGTGCTTTTCAAATGAAATCTTAACATTGTACATAACATTTGATATGTGTAGAAATGACTACACATTATTTGATTAAAGTGGTTGATCTTAATCTTTGCAATGTAAAACCCTGTCTGTCTATGAGTCGTTAGCAGCTCCACTTAAGAAGGATTTCCTCTCGTATCTTTTCACATGCTTTCCATTAAATAACAGTTCAAGGTCCAATGAGGTACAAGAATGAATAATTAATTTTAAAAAAGCAAAGATTAAAGAACAGATTTTCTTCTCCCCTCTCCCATTAATCTTCTCATGACCCACCAAATAAAGAGAGAGAGAGAGAGAGAGAGAGAGAGAGAGAGAGAGAGAGGGAGAGAGAGAGAGAGAGAGAGAGAGAGAGAGAGAGAGAGAGAGAGAGAGAGAGAGAGAGTAGCAAAGCAAATTCTCCCAGATGCAAGATGAAGGAAATAACAAACAATGACAATATCAAAGATACTAATGAAATGACAACAATAATGACAGTATTACAGAGGGTGTTGAGCAGGACCATGGGGCAGAGGGTGGTTTGTACAGGTCCAGAAGCTACAGCTCCAAATACCTACAGAGAGTAAGGGGGAAGAGAAAGTATACAATGATGGGAAAGGGAAGATGTTGGGTTAGTAACAGGCATTGAGAATTTCTCAATGAACACAAAGATGGTTTCTCCAGATGATATTGCTGTATTTACACTACACCACAAACATGCAGACAAAGGCAGATGATTTGGCCTCTCCAGCATCATTTATATAAAAATTTGGGTAAGTTTTAGTTTGAATGTATGTAAAACACTCAGTCAGAGCATGTCATTTTTCATCAATATCACTGAGGTTCTTCTTCATAGGGACTTCCTAACTCTGTTGTAGGCTACAATAAAACAAATAGTGTGTCAGAATTTCCCATTTAGATTTAGAAGATCAAAATGTGAAATTCCTGTCCAAAGTAGATTGAAAACCATTAACAATGCAAGGGGCAAATAAGGGACATTTCAAATTCGCTGTCATATATCCTCATTATGGTTCTTTTCTCAATGAGAAAAGAGTTTGTTGTTGTCATTCAACATTTGATCGTCCCTCCGGGTTGAGCTCTGTGCACTCACTGCCTATCACAATGCAGCTCCATGAAATAAACTGATACAACCTTGGAAGAGGGCACACTAACAAAGTTTGATGTTAAAACTTTACCTTTTTCCATTTTTGGTGACTGGTGGTGAAAGGCTTGTGTCCTACTGTACTGCTGCATCACTGTAGAGTGCATCAGGCATCGGGCTCTTGTTCTCTTCTCCCTGAGTGGACTCTGAAAAAACCCAAAGGAAAACAAATTACAGCAGACTCCACTACACATTTTATCTTGTTCAATCATTTCAACCACATGACATGGCCAATACAGCTTGAGCCGAGCTTTTCAGGAAGCACTCATATTACATGTCCAAGCCAGGCTCTAGCTGTTGGAGGCCCCAAGTTGTTTATAAAGCTACTTCCAGTATGGTAGTGGCAATCGACATGCTTTCTGGATACCATGATTTTACACTTCTCAGTGATCTCCTAAATTCAGGTTATGGGCCTCCATCTGTTTTGGTGACCAAATGAGGTCAAAAGAGCAACTGGTTATGGAAGACCTCAGTCAAGGTCAAAGGTCACTGGAGACCATTCTTTCAGTATATGCACTCAAAAAAACCCAACCTCTGCAACTTTGTCCCTTCAACCTCACAAGGAAGGAAACACTCATAGTACATGTCCAAACCAGGTTTTAGACGTTGGAGGCCCCAAGTTATTTGTAAATTTAACTTTTGGCCCAAAGTTGCATGAAATAAGCAGAGACCTTCAGGCATCACATTTAGTAGTTCAAAGAACATTATTATTGAAGTTGGTGGCCCTATGTCATTCCTAAAGCTACTTTTGGTTTTAGAGGAGCAAGAAACCCACTGCTAACAGTCTTATAGTACATTTTCAGACCTCTATCTTTTTTGTGGGACCAAAAATCACCATATCTTAAGGGCCCCTAGGGACCTCCGTGACCACTTTCTCCTTTTTATCATCTAAAAAGATCCATTTTCTGCAACATTGATCCCTTAAAGCAAAAAAACATATGTATAATCTCTAAATGTCCAAAAACTCAAACAACTGACCATGAGAGATGATTCAATCCAGATTCCTGAAGTCCCAAACGTTCTGGATATTTTCCAGGACTAATATTTTTCAAGGGGCCTTTCAGGACTGTCAGGGGCCATTGGGACCCCTTGCAGACCACTCAGATTGCAAAAAACAACTAATATTTTTGGACACTGGGGGAAACTCATGGTAGGTCAGTGACTATTGGGGTACCTTGCAGACCACTGAGAAGGCCACGAAATGCCTCTATATTTCGGGGCTACTAGGGGCCGCCCAGAGTTCATTATGCTCTTTTGCGGGGCCTTGTAGACCACCAAATTGGTTAAATAAGGCATTTTTATTCTGGGGGACATGCAGGATACTGTGGGTCCCCAGAGTCACACTGAGGGCCAATAGAAATCATTGCAGACAACTCCAATGCATTTTAAATAAATGGCCACCTTTTCCCAATATTCATATTGTTAGGGTCTAATAATGATAAACTGGATGATATTGAAATATTGGCCCCCAGAGTCTTGATTAAGTGCCCCCTGGTACCCAACAATGCAACTACTAAAAAATAAATGCATACCTGGATACTGGCACTGCCTGGTAGAGCCAGGTAAAAAAGGTCAACTTTTCAATATAAGATTCTGACCAACCTTATGTCATGACTCCTGTTTGTGTTGTTCTTTGTTTCTGGGTTTTGGTTTTTGGGTTTTGATTCATGTCCTTTTTTTCTATGTCTTGTTGTGTTATGTGTTTTGTTTTTCCTTGTCTTGTGTCTCATGTCTTGATTTTTCCATGCCCTCATGTGTCCTTTAAGTTTCTCCTATGTTCTCCCCTCTGGCTCCCTCTGTCTGTTGTCTTGTTCCCTCCTGGTCTGTTCCTCTGTGCTCCTCTCCCTCATTATCACACCTGGCGTCCTTCCTCCTCTCTCCTCACCTGTTCCTCGTCATGTCATTAGTGTCTGTGTATTTAGTCTCTGGGTTCCACTCACTCCTTGCCCAGTCATTGTTTTCTGTTTGCTGTTTTCTGTCTCCTGTTCCTTGCTCCTGTCCATGCTCCTGTCCCGTTTGGTATGTTTTTGGTTTTGAGTTTTCTATGTTTGAGTTGCACTTTGTCTAGTTGTTTTCTTTGCTACTTTGTCTGGTTCTTGTTTGCTACTTTGCCTTTTGCTCTTTTGGTCTTTGTAACAGCTTTAAATAAAGCTCGCCTTTTGTTCTCCTGATTTTGCCTCCGGTGTTACTGCATTTGGGTTCACCCTTCCCTTCCATAGTTTTCCCTTTTACCCCAACCTGACACCTTGGAGCTGCTGAAGATGACTCTATGTTGGCATAGGAGCTGAAAATCTTCTTTGCCCACTTCAAGGTCACAGCACCACTACACCACATGGCCCACAGCAAACCTCACAATTGAAGAACATAAGGTGAGGTGCATGCTGCGGGCGTCAACCCGAGGAAAGCGGCTGGTCGTGATGGCGTCCTGGGATGCTTGGTGAAGGACTATGCTGATCAGCTACCTGGAATCTTCACAAAAATCTTCAACCAGTCCCTGGCACAGTCCACTGTCCCACCTTAAATCCTGAATTAGTGCTGTTTTTGGCGGCCTGTTTTAATTTTAGTTTTAGTCTAGTCTTTGTTTAAAACTGTAATTTTAGTTTTTTGTTAGTTTTAGTCACGTTTATACTCTTTTTAGTCTAGTCAAGTTTCTGTTGACTAAAAGTCTGAGCATTTTAGTCTTATTTTAGTCAGAATTATCCATGACTATTTTCGTCTAGTTTTAGTCGACAAAAACTGACATTTTAGTCCAGTTTTAGTCAATGACAATTGTACTTAAGTCTCTTTTTAGTAATGCAATTTCTATTTTCTGTGTAATTGTCTTGCATTTGCTATGTAGTACCCTTCTCCCCTCATAGGCCAATGTCATTTGGTAACAGCAGCACACACACGCACACAAACAACACACCTCCTGTTATTATTCATTATTATTTTTTCTATTTATTTTCTTTTTTGTTTGTACTTTTATGTATTCCTTGTTTTGTTTTCACACACGCACACACACACACACACACACACACACACAGCTGGCTGAGAAGCATCCGTCCTCCTTTCAGTCCTCCCGACTCTTCCTCACATTTCTGCACTAAAAACAGCATCTGTCACCGGCAGAACACGTTAACTCACCAAGTGTTGGTGATGGAAAAAAAATCAGCCCTCCAGAACGAGACTTCGGTGAACTTTCCCCCAGAAATCAGCCTCCTACCCCACAGCCTTGACCCCCACCAGTTTGCCTACCGAGCAAACCGATCCACAGAGGATGCCACAGCCATAGTACTCCATACTGCACTATCACACCTGGAGCAGCAGGGGAGCTATGTGCGTATTCTCTGTGTGGATTGTAGCTCTGCATTCAACACCATCCTCCCTCACAAGCTAGTGGTCAAACTGGGGGACCTGGGGCTTCCACACAGAACCTGCATGTGGATCAATAGCTTCCTTTCTGTGAGGGTAGGAACGTAGATTGAGCGGTAAATCGAGAGCTTCACCTTTCGGCTCAGCTCTCTCTTCACCACGACAGACTGATACAACGTCCGCATTACACAGAGAGGGAAGATGCAGGTTGAAGTTTCCACCTTTTTAAAGTGACTTTGGTTTCAGTTAATGATAGTGTTGTTCCAATATGCGACTTGCAGCTTCTTTCTCTCTAACAGAGCAATGCTGGAAACGAGGAAGTGGGTCCATCAACCTCCACAGCACAGCTTTCCTCAGTAAGATATAGTTCAGCATTGACCAACAACTTACTATGACACTAAGTAGACACTGTGAAATTCAGCGTCATTTATGTTCCTGTAGCTCCCTGTGAAACAACTGTACAAGGTGTACTTGCAAACACAAATCTCAAAGTCAAATCTGGAAATGGACCACATAAAACTGCAGATGAAAAAGACACAAATGGAAATACAACTGCTGGATCATCAGTTAGAGGTGGGTGATGTGCCCACAGGTGGATGATTTTTTAATTGTTTCAATAACAAAAGATTAATTGTACAACATTTCTACTTCCAGGAAATAAAGGAGACCTCATAACATGAGAGGCATATTGTCTCTCTTTGACAATGGGGAGGTCATGGGTCAGTTAGAAATGATTGAAGCATATCATGTCTCTAGCAGCTCTTCCATCTTGTGCATCAGCAGGGGGGTTAGGATTATTGTCTGGATCATCAGGGGAAAGAGTAGGACATTGCTCCCCTCTGACTGTGGCAATGTTGTGTAGGAATACACATGCCACTATGAAAGTGTAAATTCGGGCATTGAGCATCCCAATGATCATCTCCACCCTGGCTCGTGTCCTGCAGAGAGAGCTAAGTTGTATTGTTGCTGTGGGCCGGGCTCAGGGTCAGGGTAAGGGGTCAGCAGATGGGGCTGGCAGGATCACCTCTGTCTCCGAGTAGGTAACCATCGAACTCTCCTATGGTAATACAAGATACAGTTTAATGTTTCAGTTGCAAAAAGAGGAAAGAACATATTGAACATAGGATATAGCTTTACTCTATATAAATTCCCCACAGGCAAATGTATCACTCAGTGTAGACCCAGGCCACTTTGCCTCCACATTGTTGATCATGTAGGCTGCATCACACACGATCTTCACAGTGGTGAACAGTAATGAGCTGCAGTAGCTGTATTGAAGTGTATTTCATTTGGAATGTTAAAAGCTACTATTTAGGCTTACCTGTACATTAATGCTGTGGACAGATCTCCTATTTCATTTCAGTGCTACTGTCACATTTCTGACAGCCCGACCGACAGCTGCCTTGGACACATGCTCTGCATCACCAGTGTTGTACACAAAACTGCCGTTGGCAAAAAAACGGAGTGTAATATAAAGAAATTGTTTGGAACTGAGAGCATTTCCATGATGTGTCATGTAAGCGATGTGAGGGCTGAGAATATTGTTTAGATAAATGATTGATGGTGCTCATCAGGTCATGATAAAACATCCAATCCAAGTCTGATAATCCTCTACCAATCGAGATTTCTGCAGAGTATTTGCGCTTTGACATCAACTGACACCTCGAGAAACGGAAACGCCATGTCTGCCACTGCCTTCAGTTTGCAGGCTTCACTTTAATAGCAGGGGAAACTCAAGGTTAGTTGAAGCAAACCTGCCAGCGAGCAGGTTAGTTTCATGGAGTATGTTGCCCGGGTAACTTACTCAGAGTTATGATGAACTGGCTTTGTGAAACCAAAAAACTAGAGTTTTCCTCATCTCAGGGTTGACTAAACCTGCTTTCTGAAACAGGCCCCTGATCAATGAACACAAGGACAAATAGACTCAAACACAGTTTTTATCCAACTGCAATAACAACCATCAATGCTGCAAAAAATAGTATGCAATATACTGTTTTTATGCAATGACTGGGTGTGACATGATTTTTATTCTTTTTTATATTTTTTATTTTTAATAGACTCAATGATGCACTGACTAGAGAGCACTTTAAATTTCGAGAGGGTCTGTACTGAGATGTTTGGCATTTGGGTTTAGGGAGATCTTGGGTCTTTACTGACATATTGGTGAAGTTAGGGTTAAAGGGTCCATGGAGATGTAGGGCTTCATTATGGAAGTATTAGGTGTCACGAAAAAGTCCAATGCCCCCTATAATTTTATTAGGTCTCAAGAAAGGGGTCAAAAATAGGGTCAAATGACGTCCAACTTTGAAATCCACTTTTGCAGTTTTTAGATCCAACTTTGCAGTATTGATAAAACCCGGACCCTAAGAGCGCTGCACTAAAACAAACCTGAACATCTGAGCTAGACGAGCTACATGATCTACAACATATTTTCACATCTTGTTTCTGTTTCTTTTTTTAGATGCAGCCAGCTTTTGTAAGCCCAGGAACAGCAAAGATGTTGACAACTCACACAACAAAAATGCATGTATTTATTTATGTGTTGTAGCACAATCAGTTTATAACTTAAAAATGAGGAAGCAAGACTGTTAATTCCATTCAGATGTCCTTTAGTGAGTAAAGAAAGGGGACAAGAAAAACTTACATACAGCGTGTGCTAACTAAACGAGAGGTCCAGCACAGCTTCCTGCAACAAAATCTGATGTCATCATGCCACGTTCACCTTTTTCCACCAGAGCGTCCTGGGTAATGAGGTCGGTTTTTAATATAACTCTAAATGAAGTAAGGTTCTCCTTTAAACTACATATTTAACATATGAACAGGTTTTATGAATTTGAATGTTGACTCATTTTACAGTTTTTTCCAATTGTGAACACTAAAATCAAAAGTATTACATAATTATCAAAACCTTAAACTCAAGAAGCAAAATATGGCCCAGATGTGCACCACTATAAGCACAATGTCAGCCTCACTCTTTTTACAAAACAATACACAGTGATTTACAAAACACTGACAAATGACCACACCTATGAGCCAGTCAGTAAATACAGCCATCAGATGCACCAACACATGATTGCTTAACTGGAGACACACCAATCAGGTTCAAGCACTATAAAAATGTAGCAGATAAGTTCACTTGCCTTTAACTAAAATGGAGGGAGTCAGAAGAGTGTGAATGAGGCTGAGAGGGGGAATCCACAGAGGAGAAGAAGGTGGTAGAGGAAGAGGCGGAGGCCCAGCCAGAGGTAGAGGCCGAGGTGGAGGAAGAGGAAGAGGAAGCCCTGAAGCAGGAGGAGAACAAGGAAGAGGAAGGAGAGGACCAAATTTATCTAATGACACTCGTGCAACACTAGTGGACCATGTCATGAACCATGAACTGATGCTACGGGAGGCTGGACTAAGAGTTCAGCCAAATATTAGCAGATATACAGTGGCATCTGCCATACAGATTTTCTCAATTTCTAAAACACAATTTCTGAAACCGTGCTCCATTTTCTGAAAACATTCAACACAAAACCTCAGCTTCAAGTACTATTTACAAAACGTCTGACTTCACATGCAAAATGAAACTTCTGCCTTAACACAGATTTACCTGTGCTCAAATCCAAACACTGCTCTCAAATCAGAAACAAAGTGATCAAGATGTTATACACAATCAAGCAGTCAGCAAACAGTACACCAAACAATAGAAAACACGTTGTTCAAAACATACTTCTCAGGGAGATGTACATCTCAATCAAATTTCATATTTTTCCGTCATTGTTTTTTGACAAATGAAAACATGTTCTATCATAGTAGCTCACAATTGATCAGAAATTATACTCTGCTTTGCTCTTTGCATTTTTTTTGTTCCTCCTCCTCCTTGTACCCCTATTTTTACAGTACTGTAACCTGCATCTCACAAACTTGTCCTTTTTTTTCTGCGATACTGTAATTCTTGTTCTGTGTTGATATGAACCTGCAACCAGTCAAAATCTATTGAGCACTCAGAACTGTAAACAAATGGAACACACACTGTTCAGGGCCAGACAATGTGTTTATTGTACAGTATACAGCCTACAATGCACTGTACTACAGTGAATACTGAATATAGCTGTCCTTCCACCTGCATGTGGCAGCCTTGCAATTCTACAAAAAGTAGATGTGCAGTTACAAAAATATTCATGCAGTACAATACATGCAGTGATCAACTTTACAAATGTCTACTGAAAAAGCTGCATATAGTGTAGTACAGTAAATTTGCAATTACAAAAATACAGTGGTATACTGTACCTGTTCTCTTCTTGACCTTGTCCTCACTATGGTAGACACAGAAAATCAGCTCACATTGGGTTGACTGTTGCTTGAATTTCATCAGATATTTCCACTCTTTGTCTTCCTCTTCATCCTCCTCTTCCTCTTTCTTGCCCTCCTCCTCTTCCTCCTCGTTGCCCACCTTGCATACGCACTCGTCCTCTCACATTGTTTCTTCCATCCATTCTTAGACTTTCTCTGTCCCATCTTCAACAGCCTGTTTGCTCTCTGAACTGGCTTATATTGGTTGTGTCACATGATTTGAAACAAGTGAAATCAATTTTAAATGCTTGTGTTAAATAAATGGCATGTGTTCTCTATTTGTATTTGATTGGTGCCAATTGTGTTCACCAGTAAAAAAAAAAAAAAGAAATCAAAAAAGAGAATGTGTTTAGAAGTGAAATCTATTGACAACAGACTGCACAAATAACTAAATGAGTTCAGGCAATTGTGAACTTTGCTCAGCCAATGGGATTTAGTGTTTTAGCAATTGAGAAAAACTGTAAGAAATGTATTAAACAAAACAATACTTATGAACAACAGCAGATAGGGTGAACTTTTTTCATGTATTAACACCTAACATCCCATATGACCCACCATCTCTGTATGGCCATACAATGACAAGACAGTGAACTTTTTTCAGTTTTTATTTTTATTTTATTTATGCAAACGAGTTGAGGGGGTTATATGGCGATATTGGGCTTTTTTGCCATGATATCTTTTTTTAACAGTTTTTTATTTATTTATGTTTTTTAACAAAATTACCCCGTAATGAAAACTGAGTAAAGAATAAACCCTGTCATGATCAGGATCATGATACTACGATAGCTGTCGGGATCAGACAGTCATCGCAGGTACACTGGTTAGGGCAGCACTGAAAAAGATAGAAAGAAGAAGCCAGTGAGCAGTAACTGTGTGGACAAAAATGCCATTTTGATGTCAGAGGTCAGAGGAGATGAGCAGACTGGTTTGAGATGGTAGAAAAGGCAACAGTAACTCAAATTACCACTCGATACAACCAAAGTATGCAGAATACCACCTCTGAACACACAGACCTTGAAGCAAATGGGCGACAAAAGCAGAAGACCACACGGGGTGCCACTCCTTTTGCCTCCACAGTCCCCAGACTTCATTCCAATAAAAGCACCTTTGGGGTGTGGTTGAATCTTATCACATCATGAGATAAGAGTAGCTGCTACATTGGAGATGTACACATGCTTAGGAGAAGGGGCAGCTGTGGTGGAAGTGGGTGGGGCCACAGTATCAAATCAGTTGAAGAACTGGTTGACTTCATCAGCATTTTCCACATCACCCACTATTGGCTGTCTTTTTGTTATAGCCAGAGATGGTATTGATTCCTCTCCACACCTCACGGATGTTATTGAGCTGTAAATTCCTCTCTAATGTCATGTTTTTGATCAGGACCAGGTCTAATCTGGTCTATATGATGAGAAAACAGTTAAATCTGCCTTTATTGCATTTTCACAAACAGAATGAAGGTTTCACAGATCAGAAACTGTCTTATAATGAATGTTTAGCCTCGGTGGGATAAGCGAGGGCTTGGAGCCAGAGGGGCGTAAGTGGCATTTTGGGCGAATATGAGTTCTATATATCAAAATAAAGATCTCGATGAGCTCTATCCAATGGTGCCAAAAAGACCTATCTGAGATCAAACTGTATTGAATAAACCAACAAAACAATGAAGACCCAACACAAAAGTGTGACTAATGATTGGAGCCAGAAGGGCGTAAGTCCACTTACGCCCTTCTGGCTCTGAAAAATACATGTAGGACCCATGTGTTTGTTCAGAGCCAGAAGGGCGTAAGTGTAGTTGCTGCCCTTAAACTGCATTCAAAATGGCTGGCACAACTGTAGACATGGAACTATCTGAGGCAGGAAAGATTTTGATGAATATTATGCAAAAAAGTGATGAACCCTATATTGGGAACATGCAAGTTAAGTACCTACAACCTCACTGTATATGAAATAGACAGTAAAGATGTTGGGTGTTACATGTGGCATGAGCATGAAGGCGGCCAAGGATCATCAGAGATCTGCACTTGTGTTTACTCGTACCGTTCACAACTTAATTCTGAAGTCAAACATGCAGTTTTTCATTTAGATACATGTGGTAGACAGAATAGAAATGCTGCCTTTAGCACAATGTGCCTGCATGCAGTCAGCACATTGCCCCTCTCCTGTATTGACCATAAGTACGTGGAGTCTGGTCATAGCCAGATGGAGTGTGACAGTGTGCATGCTGCAGTGGAAACTGTGAGGAGAAAGGTTCCAATCTACTCCCCTGATGGCTACTACACCCCTGTGATAGTGGCAAGAAAGAACAACCCATACACTGTACATGAACTTGGTCATGACTTCCTTGACTTCAAGTCTTTCTCCAATCACATACTCAAAAACAAAGCCGAGGATGAGGAGGGACAAGTAGTGCTTTGACAGAAAATTAAATGGTTTCAGTACACATAAGAAGAACCCAGACCAATCTTCTTCACGACCCAACCTTCCGTGAACTGAAGGTGGCAAAGCAGGCAACCAGGGACACCAGAAGCACCCATTCTGTGTCCAAACCAAGTTCAATGTATGAAAGTCCTCCTGGGATCAGTGCAATAAAGAAGAAAGATCTGGACGACCGTGGCTTAGGTGGTAGCGCGTGCCAGTTGCCAAACAGTTCAGTTACTTTTATTACAGTCTGTACTGTTCAGCAGATGTCTAGAATGGAAAAGTGAAATGAGAAAAAAAGAAAAACAAAATGATAATGATTTAAGTGACAATTAATGACTCATTCAAGTGTTATTCAAGTGTTGATTATTCAGTCAATTCCCATTTTGACCAGTTATTTTCTGCATTGTTCAGCAGATATGTCCAAAATGTCAATAGAAGACTTGGAAATGTTTGGTGCCACAAAAGGCATATCTGACGTTTTTGCCATTTTTTTTTTTTTTTTTTTTTTATTTTAAAATGTTTTAGAACATGTTGATTGTGTTAATATGCCATGAATTTATTATTTAAATACTCATTCATGTAAGTATGCCTGTGGTTGCAATGTTGTTGTTTAAGGGTTAATAATACAGTTGATTGAAGTGTGGTCAAAATTTTGTTTTGTTTCACCCGTAAAGTTTGTCAAAAGCCACTTAAGCCCCTCTGGCTCCAAGCCCTCGAAAGGTTTCACAGACCAGAAACTGTGTAATAATGAATGTTTAGCCTCTGCACAATAATCTAATCCAGATTTGACAAGTCTAGGGATTGTGGTTTTTGATCAGGACCTGGTCTAATGTGGTCTATATGCTGAGAAAACAGTTAAATCTGCCTTTATTGCATTTTCACAAATACAATAAAGGTTTCACAGACCAGAAACTGTGTAATAATGAATGTTTAGCCTCTGTAGGATAATCTGTAGAAGTCTAGGTACAGTGGTTTTTGATCAGGACCTTGTCTAATGTGGTCTGTAGGTATCAAACAAAAATGGTGAAATCTCCCCTTTAGCATTTTCACAAATAAAATAAACGTTTCACCAATACAATAGCGGGTGTCAGGCAAAGTTAATGTCTTACCTAAAATGTCTAAAATGTTTTTACATCAAGAAGTGTCACATAAAACAGACAATCAGTGTACAAACAGTCACACTGCACGTTACGTTAATTTCCTCTTAACTTTCCCCTCAAGTGCTGAATCGGAACTTCAGCGTCATCAAAAACAATGGATTTCTTGTAGGGATGACTTCACGGCACTACATGCAGGTTGCACTGTGCTGATCCAGGTGACATCATGTATGCAGGTACACTGCAAGTCAATGCACGAGACACTGCTGGTCCTGAGTAATTTGGTGCCCTGGGCAAGATGTTAGCGGGCGCCCCCCTGCATCACAGTCAACTTCACAATCAATTTTCATACACTCACACAAAAACTGCATGTATGTATTTAAGATCTGATTTGTTGTAAGTCAAAAATATCACACCAAAGAAAAACTGAAGAAAGAAACAAGTGATAAAAATACAATATAAATAAGGCATTACTCAAACATGTTATCTCTCAGCCTCAGAGTGCCATCTCTCACTTATCTATTGTCAGCCACTTTGCAAAATGACCTCCAACTCCTTCCATGTTGCCATGTGGGTATTGTGCTGCTATCTATCCTCATGAACCTTCAGCAAGTGGCTTTCATGTCTCCAGTCCTTTAGTCCTTCTTTATTTAGTTTGTATTCTGTTGGAGAAAACATTTAGCACGTGAAGCAGTGCAAGCTATCATTTCTGTTTGAGTATATCAGCCAGCTTCTTTTGATTTTTTTCAGCATTGACTAAGACTCTGTTACAAAAGTCATGTTGACACTCTCCCATCTTTGTTTTGGGGAAATGTGTAACTGCTTTTTTATTTGAACTGGTCCTCTGTGAACTAGCTCTGATCTTACATAGTCAGTTAGAAGAGATGTCCAGTCAGCAGGTCTACTGGTGCAGCCTTAAGTCCTGATGCTGTGTCACTCTGCTGTGCTGAGGTAGAGGGACAGCAGCACCTGATGCTGTGTCACTCTGCTGTGCTGAGGTAGAGGGACAGCAGCACCTGATGCTGTGTCAGTCTGCTGTGCTGAGGTAGAGGGACAGCAGCACCTGATGCTGTGTCAGTCTGCTGTGCTGAGGTAGAGGGACAGCAGCACCTGATGCCGTGTCACTCTGCTGTGCTGAGGTAGAGGGACAGCAGCACCTGATGCTGTGTCACTCTGCTGTGCTGAGGTAGAGGGACAGCAGCACCTGATGCTGTGTCACTCTGCTGTGCTGAGGTAGAGGGACAGCAGCACCTGATGCTGTGTCACTCTGCTGTGCTGAAATATGTTAAAACTGCATCTGAAGAGAGAATAGAAGTATATCTGACCACTGCATGTTACATTTTAATAAAAAACAGATGCTTGATGTGTGCGATACATAAGACTAATATAGACTAATAATGAAAATGTGATGAGATTCATTCACACAAAAGTTGCAATGCTATTCAGTCTAACCAGAGTGCAAGTGCAGTGTGTGTGTGTGTGTGTGTGTGTGTGTGTGTGTGTGTGTACACACACACACACACACACACACACATGGATTTTGATTGCACTGTTATCTTATTAAGTCGTTATCTCCATGTATGAAAGACTGTTATCTCGTGATAAGGACTTACTTATTTCGTTATCTCCTTTTGTATGAGGGCCTGCAGTCAAGAATTGAACAACTTTGTTGCAGCTGCTAACAATGACTACATTTACTGTTGAATCAGATCACCATGGACCAGTTTCTCTCAGCCTTGAGAGAAAGGGGTGTTCCTGAGGAGAACCTGGCAAGAATGGCAGAGGACAAGGTGAAGTGGAATCTAAGTCAGTATTAAAAGGTACTGCCTGCTAATGCTAAAGTGACAAATGAAGAACTATTTTGGACCAGTTTGGTTGTTGTAAGTCTGTAGAACCATAAATATGATACATATGGACATTGATAATGACATAATACCTGAGTTTGCCTTCACTAGGTGGACATAAAATGATTTATATGACCTCAGTTAATACTGCTAACTACTAAATTGCAGCAAAGGTTGGACACACACCCTTGCTGTTGAAAACAAATAAACAAAAACAGCGATGACTAGTGTAAGAATAGAATAGAATATAAACTTTATTTGTCAGAAACCAAAGAGTAACAGAAATGTATCTTAATTTATCGTAAGAGGTTTTGTGATCTGTAACGTAGTTGGTATCAAGCTGGTTGAACTGGTGGCTCAGTTTGTGTCCAGCTTAAACCAGCTAATGTCATTCTGGTTGTAGTGGAGAAACTACTAGTAATGTTCAGACTGGGCACTAGTTCAAGGTTTATCACCAGGCTCACATTGGTGTGTAGGCTAGAACACCACTTGAGGCCACAATTATGAGTATGTGGGGTAATAAAAGGCTTAGAGAGGTTGATATGCTTTCACAGAAATAAACAGAAACTATTTTAGAACAATGTTACTCAAGTAAAAGTAAAAAGTATTTGCATTAAAATTAGAGTTTAACCAAAAAGTTACTCAAGAAAATGTAACTCATCACTTTCACCTCTGGATATAGGGGAGAACAATCTCTCTGTGAAGAGCCCTTTCAGAGCTTTCTTTTTCTGAGTGTGATGGTTACCGGTAGGTGAATATGACATTATATCTGCTTTTGTGCTTTAGATCGGTCAAGACATTGCAAAGTTCCTTGGAGAAGATAAACTGTCTACCTTTATTCCTCGATATGGAGACCAAGTCTTTGCCAGAAACTGGAAGGAGTTATCCTCAAGTGAAAGGATAGCGAATACAGAGCAAAGGAAACAAACTTTAATAAATAGGCTAAGAGAGAAGATGAAGCTTCTGTCCACCTGCCACAGCCACAGCAACCAGCAGCTTTAACTAAGCCTACACTTTGTGGATATAAGAATGTCGAAAAAAAGACAAGGTAAACAGAACTTGGCTGGTTGAACTACCAGGATTCTATGTACAAACAAGTAAGAAGGCCTACTGGGGGTGGGACAAGAGAGATGGTTGTAAGCAAAGATGACACTGTATCCACAGTCCTTGAATAATGGAAAACACTTTTTTTCCCCACAGTACATCGACAAAAGGCAAATTAGAGGACTTTAAGTGCATGCTTTCTGTCACTGGTTCTGAGGAGCCCCTTGAGGGTAGTGTCACAGCTGGAAGTTTGTTAGATCAAACTAATTACAAGTTCCTCAGACTATACCTCTGTACAAAGCCAACAGATTGTAGTGATTCTGAGCTTAGTGATGGAACAACAGACATGCCCTTTTCACCTAACAAATCCAACACACTTGGGCCAGCCACACATGCATCTCCATCCTCATCCAGCCCATCACTGCTCTCCCCCACTCCTGTCAAAAGACCCCGGTACAGCAGTAGACCTTTCTCTTGGAGCAGTCCCAATACTACCTCAACACTCCAAACTACTCCTGCTTCTCAAACTTTAGGCCAGCCTCTTATAGATCTATCCAGTGTTGATGAGGTTATTGTACTTGGATATGACTTGGATATACTCACCTCTACACGTCAAGTCCACAGTAAGTCCTGGTTAATGGCCAGTTAACAGCCAACAAAAAAGCGGTGCAAACACAGTCTTTGAAAATCAAATAGAAGCAGTAGTGGTTGCTGAGATGGAAGATGATATTATTCACATTGTGGATTCTGAGCAGGCTTCAAGTTCCACCAGCACAATGGCCGCTGATTTTTTTGCAAATCCAGAGAATATAGTGGAGAAGCAAGTCATTTTGAACTACAAAGCACACTGTCTTGTGGACATGACTGAAGCATTTACAGACAACTGCATACTGGATGCTAATATTTCAATCAGGCATGTGCTTGAATGGGGCTAGGTTGAGATTGGAGTTGGGAGTGGGGTCACCAGAGACTGCCTCACTGATTTCTGGGATAAGTTTTATGCAACAAAGACCTGTGGAACCAGCTACATGATCCCAATTTTGCACCACAAATTCCAAGAGAAAGAGTGGACTGCTGTTGCTCACATCTTGGCCTTTGGATGGCAGAAATTTCAGTCCTTTCCAGTCCAACTTGCCCCTCCATTTCTTACAGAGGCTCTATCTCTGTCCTGTTAAGACAGTCTACTGGAGGATTTCTTCAGCTATATCAGCACATCTGAGAATGATGTACTAACTGAGGCAATTAGCAACTTCAACAGGGCAGATATGGATGAACTTATCAGCATACTCAGCAGTCACAACTGCTGTGTACTCCCAACTGAAGAAAACCTGCCAAGTCTGGTGGAGGAAATGGCCCACAAAGAGATGGTACAAGAACCAGCATTATCATAAAGTGTTGGAAGCCAATTCTCAGGTCTATTGGATAATCCATGAGTTGGGAAGGACTGAATAAGATTCTGGATGATCTCAAACCCAAGCCAAGAAACATTACCAAAACCATCAAGTTCCCAGGATCTAAGAACAAACTACCTCAAATCATCTTTTGAGATTTGTGAGAGAAATAGATGAGAAGGAGCTTGGCCTATTCCTCAGGTACTGCACAGGTTCTCACTTGTTCCTATCTAAGACTATTAAAGTCACATTCACAGCAGAAAAGCCACAGTTTGCAAGGGCGCCCTTGGCTCACACCTGTAACTGTTCTTTGGAACTGGCATCTTACTACAAAGACTATGCAGATTTTAGAACAGAATTTATCTCTGTGTTGAAGAGTGGAGTGTGGATAATGGATTTGGCCTAAAAAGACTTTGTTTGCTTAGACAGCAAATGAAAACTGCACACACACACTCAGAAATTTAGCAGTGTCATCTTTTATATAATCCACAAGTTCTCCATGTGGAGGGCAGATGCATCGTTGTTGTAGAAAGAGGTTGATTTTCTTTTCAATTTATGATCTCTTTAAAATTCAAATATCACAGCTGAAGGTATGTGGAAAAGAAGTCACACTTGAGTTAATATTTCAGTAAACAAAAAAAAAAAATAGAAATGTGACACTGTATTCTTGGAAAAGTTGTATGTAAAAACTGGCCAACTGTTTGTGGTAAATGTTTTTCCATTGTTGTTAAATTAAACCTAAACATAGGTCATAAATTACAGTGTTTGAAATGCTATGCAGATCTTCAAACCTGGAAATGTTTATATTGCCAGTACTGTTCTGTGTTGTGAGTGTCACATTCAAAGTGATATATGTATATTTTTCTAGCCACACATAAATATTTAACTGAAGTATAACAAGTTTCAGCAGTCTTACATCTATCTAAAGTTATACAAATAAGCTAGTGACCACTACTGTTCACTGCAAAAACTGAAAATCTTTTTTCCCCGATTGTAATAAGAAAAAACACTTGAGAAAGGTGTCATCAAAGGGACACATTTCCCAATTTTGAAAAATGATTTTGCTTTGCTTGGAGTAACATTCATTGAAATACAGCTGCTTTAAAACTAATAAAAACATCAACTGAAGACATGATTTCTCTAAATTCACTGAAACACAGCTACTTTAAAACGAGTAAAAACATCAGTTGAAGACATGATTTTTTTTTAAATGCACTGAAACGCTGCTACTTAAATATGATTTAAAAACATGAATTGAAGACAGGATTTCTGTAAATTCATTGAAACAAATAAAAGCATCAACTGAAGAAATGATTTCTCCAGATTAATTGAAACACAGCTACTTTAAAACATCAATTGAAGACATGATTTCTCTACATTCGTTGAGACACAGCTCGTTTAAAAATATCAACTGAAGACATGATTTCTCTGAATTCATTGAAACAGCTACTTTATAAACATCAATTGAAGACATGACTCCTCTAAATTCACTGAAACACAGCGACTTTAAAAATATTAAAGATCAATTGAAAACATGATTTAAAAACATCAACTGAAGACATGATTTCTCTAAATTAATTGAAAAACAACTCCTTTAAAAAACATCAATATAAAACATGATCACTTTCAATTGATTGAAACACAAACTTTAAAATGATTTAAAAACATCAAATGAAGACATGATTTCTCTGAATTCACTGAAACACAGCTACTTTAAAATGATTTAAAAACATCAATTGAAGACATGATTTTAAAAAATCAATTGAAGACATGATTTTAAAAAATCAATTGAAGACATGATTTATCTGTATTCATTGAAACACAGCTACTTCGCAAAGATTAAAAACATCAACTGAAAACATGATTTCTCTGAATTCAGTGAAACATAGTTGATGTCATGACTCCTGTTGTGTTGTTCTTGTGTCTGGTTTTTGGTTTCTTGTTTATGATTTACATCCTTGTATTATGTCTTGTGTGTCATGTGTTTGATTTTCCATGCCCTCATGTGTCCTTTAAGTTTCTCCTATGTTCTCCCCTCTGGCTCCCTCTGTCTGTTGTCTTGTTCCCTCCTGGTCTGTTCCTCTGTGCTTCTCCCCCTCATTATCACACCTGGCTTCCTCCCTCCTCCCTCCTCTCCTGTGCCTCGTCATGTCATTAGTGTCTGTGTATTTAGTCTCTGTGTTTCCCCTCACTCTTTGTCTGGTCATTGTTTCTGTTTGCTATACTCTGTCTTCTGTACCCTTGTTCCATGTTCCTGATTCTTGCTCCTGATCCTGCTCATGCTTCTGCCCCGTTTTGCTATGTTTTGATTTTGAATTTCCCATGTTTAAGTTGTACTTTGAATCTTTGGTTTGTACTTTGTCTGGCTGTTTTCTTTTGCTACTTTTTTCTCGTTCTTAGTTGCTACTTTGTTTTTCCATCCCTGCTCATCCGCTTTTGGTTTTTGTATACAGCTTTTCAATAAAGCTCGCCTTTTGTTCTCCTTATCTTGCCTCCAGTAACTGCATTTGGGTCCACCTTCCCTTCCATAGTTTTCCCTTTTATACCCCCACCTGACAGTTGATTTAAAAACATCAACTGAAGACGTTATTTCTGTAAATTCAGTGAAACACAGCTACTTGAAAAACATCAATATAAGACAAGATTTCTCTGAATTCATTGAAACGGCTAATTTAAAATCACAAGTTGACGACATGATGTCCCTTAATTGACTGAAACACAGCTATTTCAAAACGAATAAAAACATCAATTGAAAACATGACTTGACAAAATCAGTTGAAGACATGATTTTAAATTCAGTGAAACACAGCTACTTGAAAAACATCAACTGTAGACATGATTACTCTAAATTGATTGAAGTACATACTTAAAAATCATTTAACAACATAAATTGAGGACATGATTTCTCCAAATTCATTGTGACACAGCTCCTTAAGAATATCAATTGAATACATGATTTCTCTAAATTCACTGAAACCCAATTACTTTAAAATGATTAAAAACATCAATTGAAGACATGATTTCTCTAAATTCATTGAAACACAGCTTCTTTAAGAACATCAATTGAAGACATATTTTTTCTAAATTTATTGTAACACAGCTACTTTAAAATGATTTTAAAACATCAACTGAAGACATGGTTTCTCTAAATTCATTGAAACAAAGCTACTTTACAACGATTAAAAACATGACTTGAAGACATGATTTACATACATGAATTGAAGACATGATTTTTTTGAATTCATTGAAACACAACTACTTTAAAAACATGAATTGAAGACATGATTTCTCTAAATTCATTAAAACACAGCTACTTTGAAACGACTAAAACCATCAAATGAAGACACTATTTCTCTAAATTCAGTGAAACACAGCTAATCTTAAAACAATTAAAAACATCAATTGTATTTTTTAGCTGCAATCTCTCAGTAAGTTTTCAGAGGTGATCTGTAGTAGCCATGGCCCGTACCAAGCAGACTGCCCGTAAGTCCACTGGAGGCAAAGCCCCACATAAAACATAAAATGAAGACATGATTTCTCTAAATTCATTGAAACACAGCTAATTTAAAATGATTTAAAAACATAAAATGAAGACATGATTTCTCTAAATTCATTGAAACACAGCTACTTTAAAATGTTTTAAAAACATCAATTGAATCCCCCCCTTTTTAATATTAAGATATACGTAATTTAGACAGGGGCGGCTGTAGCTCAGCGGGTAGAGCAGGTCGACTAGTGATCGAAAGCTCGCTAGTTCAAATCCTGGCTCAGGGCAAGGCTGAGCTGCATGTCGAAGTGTCTTTGAGCAAGATACTGAACCCCCCATTGCTCATCAGTGAGGGCCCTGGTGACTTGCCCAGGGAGTACCCTGCCCTCGCCCTGAGACAAGGCTGGGATTGGCTCCAGCAGCAACACCCCGCAACCCCATGGAAAGGGATAAGCGGTTACGGATAATGACATGACATAATTTAGACATCGGAAAATATTCGCGGGGTGAAACGCAACTTTTTTTTAGTATGCAACAAGTACAGAAAACTTTAACAAGTACGGTCTGAGGAGCCTCATGCGACAGACGGAGGGAAGCACGGAGGATAACATGGCCGCCACGCCAGGACCATCACAGACGGATACCGCGGCCGAGATAACGACCATCAAAACGCTGCAACAGGGCATCGCTTCTGATATGGGCAGATTAAAATCGGGCATGGACGCGGTTCAGACAGCAGTGGATAAACTGGGAGCTCGAGTGATGGAAGTAGAGACCCGAATATCAGCCCTGGAAGATCAAGGTCAGAACATAGATGTCACTGTGAGCACAGCGACTAAAACCATCGCCCAGCTGCAGGAGAAAGTAACTTATCTCGAAGATGCCGGCCGCCGTAATAACGTCCGGATAGTCGGAATAGAAGAGGGCGCCGAGGATCGAGACATGCAAAAGTTTGTGCAGAAGCTCCTGGCGGAAACTCTGGATATCGAAATGGGCCCCGAATTCGAAATTGAGGCAACAGAGACCGGCATCTCCTGGTGCGTTTCCTGCGGTTTGGAGCCAGAGAAGCGGTGCTGAGGGCGGCCCGGGAGAAACAGCGCGTGGAATGGCGAGGCAAGAGGATTTCTTTCTTTCAGGATCTTTCTCAGGACGTTATTCAGAAGTGCAAAAAATTTGACGGGGTGAAGAAGCAGCTGCAGGGGAAAGGACTTCGGTACAGCATGTAATACCCGGCCGTGCTGAGAGTGGTGGCGGATAATGTCCGATACACGTTCGCCTCGTCCGAGGAGGTGATGGACTTCATCTCCAAGAGGGCCTGATGGAGATCCCGTGGGGACAGAGAGGACAGCGCTGAGGACCGGGTCAATGGGGGAGCCACTTGTGGCTCCATTGAGACAAACTCTTATGTGAGTCATTCCATTTGTCTATATTGGATAACAGTTATGCTCCTGTTTATGTGGATTGATGCTTATCCCAACGTGCTCAGAGGAGCAAAGAAATTTAGTTGTGGCTTTATTGCTGCATCGTTTTTTTGTTCTCATGGGTAAAAATTCACACACCACACGCAGTGGGTATATTGTGTTACTTTAACTCTTTTTTTCCCCTTCTTTTCTCCTCTTCTGGACTGGAATATGAATGAGGATATTGGATAAATATTTGAAGGTTTGAGTAGACTGTTGAAGGGATAAGATGGACACTCACCCCGTTCATACAGGGGTTAAACACATAATAGTTAGAGCATGTATGGTTTATATATGTACCTGGTTGTGTAAATTGTTTATTCCGGTGTAAAAAGGGGTGACTGGTATTCCTTTTGAAGGTTTTGCAAGTTTTGCCAGAGTCAGGTTTTGCCTCTGTTTGGCTATTGGTACGAAAGGTTTCCCTTGGTTAGTTCTATAAATGATGATACAAACGTATGGGGGGGAGTGGTGGGCCAGGACCTTAAGAGCTTCACGGACGCACTATCTAGTTGGTTTGGTTTTGGGGTTAAGAGAGCCATTTTCCATGGTTCTCATGTGCGTGTGAGTTCTTTTTTTTTTTCTTTTTTTCCTTTTTTTTGGGGGGGGGGGGGGGGGGCTGTTTTGTGTTTTGTTGTATAAATATACATTGTGGTCAAAGAGATGTACGGTGGTCAGACTGCTTCTCACATGGTTCCACCCACACGAATATATATGCCTGTTTCTCAGAGTTAAATATAATGATGAGAACAAAATAGTGGAGACGTCGTGTTAGTATGGCAGATGTGCTTAAGTTCCTGTCTTGGAATATTAAGGGGGGCCAACCTCGCCAACCTCGCTATCAAAAGGAAGAAACTTCTCCTATATCTTAAGAAAAAAAAAGTAGATGTTTGTTTTCTACAGGAAACTCATTTAGATAATGTGGAGTCAATAAAGCTGCAGAGGGATTGGGTCGGTAAAATATTTTATAGTGCCTATTCATCTAGTCAAAGGGGTGTTGGTATTCTAATACGTAAAAATGTAAATGTCACTATTCACAAACAACTCTCGGACAGGGAAGGCAGATGGGTGGCGATAAGTGCAGATCTGTTTGGCAGCGGATGTTCTCTCATTAATATCTATGCACCAAACATAGACTGCCCGGATTTCTTTGCTAACATATGCTGTGTAGCAACAATTGGGGAATGCTTACGTGATTATTGGGGGAGATTTTAATCAAGTAAGAGACCCGGCCTTAGATAAATCAAGAGGCACTAATACAAGGTCAATACATAAATCACAACTAGCCATTGATGTCTTGGAAGATGAGTTGGGCTTGGTTGATATCTGGAGAACCTTACACCCCCAAGAAAGGGAGTATACTTTTTATTCAAACCCACATTCTTCATATTCAAGAATAGATTACTTCCTAATATCTAAACAATTAGTGAGCACAGTCATTGCTGCTTCAATTGGTAATATTGTTCTGTCAGACCATGCTCCAGTTGAAGTGGTGTTGGGTTCTAAAGCTGAATCTGAAACCCCTCGAGGCCATTGGAGACTCAACACCTCTTTGCTCAAAAATGACAAATCATGTGATTTTATCAAAAAGGAAATTCTTGAGTACTGGGAATTCAATGAAGGATCAGCTTCAAATCCCGGGCTAGAATGGGATGCATTTAAAGCTTGTTTGAGGGGTCATCTAATACAACACAGTTCTTACTTGAAAAAACAGGCTGCTATCCGATCATTTGAATTAGAGAAAGAAATTAAGGATCTTGAAAAAATCTATGCGTCCCAGCTAGATCCAGTAGTTCTTACCCAGCTGAAAAAATTGAAATTTGAATTAAATTCTATTCTACAGAGGAAGGCTGAATTTTCTTTATTTCAGTGTAGACAGAAGTATTATGAGTAAGGAGAAGCGGCAGGGAGATTTTTAGCCCAAAGAGTAAAACAACAGTTTAATCGCACCTTAATAACCTCGGTGGAGAATGAAAATGGGACCTTAGTGACGAACAGGGGAGAAATTAATGAATCATTTAAGACATTTTACCAGAAATTGTATACTTCACAGGGTGGGATGGAACAAGAGGAAATAGATAGGTTCCTGTCCCAAGTGGACCTACCAACCCTGTCCGAGGAAAAACAAAAGGAGATTGGTGGAGATATTACGTTGGAAGAGGTTCAACAAGCCATAAAAAAAATTAGCTCTGGGAAGGCCCCTGGAAATGACGGGCTGCCAATAGATTTTTATAAAGAATTTATAGACCTACTAGCACCGAGGCTTGTGACAGTATTTCAAGATGCAGTCAAGGGGGTAATATGCCAGAGAGCATGCGATCTGCAGTAATAACCCTAATACATAAAAAAGGCAAAAACCCACAGTAGTGTGGGAGCTATCGGCTGGTGTCTCTAATGTGGATGCTAAAATACTGGCCAAGATATTAGCTACAAGACTGGAGGCGCACCTGTCCAGCCTGATTCACCCGGATCAGGTTGGGTTTATTAAGAATAGGTCTTCGGCAGATAATGTATGTAGGCTACTACATCTGATTTGGCAGGTGAGAAATTGCCCTGATCCCATAGTCGCTTTCTCTCTAGATGCAGAGAAAGCATTTGACAGAGTTGAGTGGACATATTTGTTTAGAACATTACACAGGTTTGGATTAGGCCCCTCCTTTATAAAATTGGTTAGACTTCTATACTGCAACCCCAAGGCCTCGGTGCTGACAAACGGGAACATGTCCTCTGGTTTCCCCCAACACCGGGGTACAAGGCAGGGCTGTCCCCTGAGTCCTTTAATTTTTGCATTGGCGCTAGAACCTTTGGCAGCCGCCATCAGGAATAACCCAAATATCAAGGGTATCCTAGCTGGAAAGATGGAACACAAACTATTCTTGTATGCAGATGATATTTTGTTAGTGACCTCAAATCCAGAAACAGCTGTCCCTCAAATTATGTCTTTAATTGATACGTTCTCTCTTATCTCAGGCTATAAAATAAATTGGGGAAAATCAGAGGCAATGCCATTGTCTAGACCAGGGGTCTCCAACCTTTTTTCCTCTGAGAGCTACTTTTACAAAATGAAAATGGTCGAGAGCTATTCATTTTGAAACATTTATTCTCATAGCTTATTTCAACCCAAACAAACTGAATAAGATTATTTGCCTGGACATTAACTGAATACTGGTGTCCACAACTCACATTTTGTATAAAACCATCACAAAAAACATCTAGTTCACATGCATCTGCATTTAGTATTTCTGTATTTCTTTCAAGTGTATCTCACATTATTAACTGAAATGTTGAATGCTGTCAAAACAAAATAATGCAATTACAAATACACAGATTACTTATTCACTTGTCTTTTTGTTCTATTCACATGTCACTGTATCACTTCACAATAGTACTCTCATGTCCAGATGTGTGTGTGTGTGTGTGTGTGTGTGTGTGTGTGTGTGTGTGTGTGTGCGTGTGTGTGTGTTCAGTCTTTTTAGTGAGATGACTGACACTGCATGGAGTCAGCAAGGGAGGTGTATGGTGGAGTGTAGCCACTGAGGTTCACTCTTATGGAGTCATTTAAATGTTCATCTGCCAGTCTTGTTCTGAACTTTGATTTCATGACATTCATGTCAGAAAATGCTGACTCACATAGGTATGTAGACCCAAACAAAGCACTCATTTTCAGAGCTGCTTGGTGAAGATTCTTATAGTTAGCTGGCTCTACAAAGCTCCAGAAATGCTCAGAATGCTGCTGAGACTTAAGTTGCACATTATTTTGAAGGTTTATAACCTCAATTTCCATCTCTACAGGATCAAGACAAAAAAGTTCAGCCATCTGTCCTGAAATCTCACTGATGTCCACATCCATGAAGGGATTGGCCATAAATGTCACACAAGGCTCAAGTTTCTCAAAGTCACTGAATCTGTCTGCAAACTCCTGCCCGAGCCTTGACAAGAGATCACAGTACTTGAAAACATTTAAAATGCTAGCTGCGCCTGTGTGACTTTCCAACATCTTTGAGACAGAGGGGAAGTGCTGAAACCTTTTGTTTTTAACTTGCAGAATGTACAATGACAGTCTTGCACTAAACGCCTTCACAGCACTGATCATGTCAGATATGTTTTTACCTTTGCCTTGTAACTCTAAGTTCAGGTGGTTAATTTTCTCTGTTACATCTGTCAGAAAAGCAAGATCGAGTAGCCACTCACCAGTAGTCAGTTAATAGGGTGGTGTCTTCCTCCCTCGTTTCCATAAAAGCCTTGATTTCAGCCAGCAAAGACAGAAAACGCTGCAGTATCTTGCCGCGACTGAGCCATCTGACCTCAGTATGGAGCAGGAGATCCCCGTACTCTGCAGAGCATTCCTCCAGGAACAGCTTGAAGCTCCGGTGTTGCTTTGCCTTTGCTCGAATGGAGTTGATGATCTTAACAACAGGCGCCATGACATGGTCAAATCCCCAAACTTTTGCGCATATAGCCTGTTGATGTATGATACAATGATAGTTCAGAAACGTAGGGAAGTCCGGATCCGCTTTGCAGTGTGCAATAAATCCCGAGCGACGACCCGTCATGGCAGGTGCTCCGTCAGTTGTCACAGACACAAGTTTTTCAACAGGGACGTTTTTTTGTACAAAGTAGTCTTTCACTGCATTATAAATGTCGACTCCTCTGGTTGTGGTTTTCAGTGGAAGTAAGGTCAAAAACTCTTCTTTGGTTGAAAAGTCATCAAACACCATGCGAATGAACACAGCTAGCTGAGCTGTATCACTGGAGTCAATTGACTCATCACACTGAATTGAAAACCATTTTCATGTCCGATTCCAGCTGGTTTACTGCATCCGCAGACAGCGCAGACACTCTTCTTGCCACAGTGTTTGCACCAAGTTGTACGTCGGCAATAGCAGACAAAATTTCTGTCTTACTTTTATGGTCCCTGAATAAGGTTTCAGCCACCGCGGTCATAGCCTCCTTTACAATCCCGCCATCGGTGAAGGGCTTTTTGTGCTTTGTTAAGATGTGCGCCACTTTAAACGAGGCCTCTGTTGCTGCACTGGCCTTCTTCGTAGGTCTGGTGAACAGTGACTGTTGTCTTTGAAGCGTGGCTTTAAGCTCCTTTATCTTCTCCTTTCGTAGACTGCTACCCTCAGGAAAGTCCCGTGAGAAGTTGTTGTGGACCTTGGTGTAATGACGCTCCACGTTGCATCTTTTACCGACTGACACGGTGGCACCGCAAATCAGGCATACACACTTAGCGTTTACATTTGTAAAACAAAACTCGGTTTCCCACTTTTCATTAAAGTAGTAAGTCTTCAGGCTCTTATTTTTGTGGGTACCTGCCGCCACGGTCATGGTTACTCTCCACCTCGCATCACTCTGACTCATCAGGCTTGACAGCAGCGCAACTAATTGATTGACAAGTAACAGGCAAATAATGGTTTAGTGTAAGAGGGGGGTGGGACATCAATGAATTTGATTGGATATACATGCAAGTTAGTTTTCCGAGTGACTAATAAAATTTCAAATTTATGCAGATTCATTAACCTTTTGGCGAGCTACTCGGAGAGCGACGTGTTGGAGATCCCTGGTCTAGACTATGTCCACCAGGTCTTAGACAGAGTTGGCAGTTCAACTGGCTTCCTTCAGGTCTGGTGTACCTGGGGATAAGGCTCACACCAGGTTTAAAGGATATCATGACAGTGAATCTCCTCCCCCTTTTGCTGAAAATTGAGAACACCAACCACAGCCAAAATACAGGGGGGAGAGCCAACCACAGCCAAAATACAGAGACAGACCTGAGGGGAGGTGATAAATGGAGGCAGGGAGGAGAGAGACTCATTCCTGCTCTGACTTACCAGAGATACAGACGACTGTTAGTCATTCAACACCAGTCATGTTGCTTTCACACTGTGCTAGGCCTGAAGAAGACCAGAACAATTTCCTTTCCTATTTTGATTCATTATTTAAAACATATAAATACATTTCATTTCATAGATATCAATAATAAATACATTAAAAACTATGAATAAATAAAACACACTATAATTACTTAAATACACCGTGATAAAAATGAACTCATGGAAAGCGGTTGGACAGTAGAACACCATGGCCAAACAAGCCAACGTAACCTCAAGCACAGTCAGGATCGAGGGAGAGCGGATTCATGGGGGAAGGACCGTGCACCTCCTGTGTCTTTCAGGGCGCAGGCTCAGTTCCCCAGTCCTAACCCCTAACCCTATCCTAAACACAATATCTTAACAACAAGTGATATTAACCTCTAAAGTTTACAATCACAATTAATACTTACCTCCCAAAACCTAAAAACAATCATTTATACGTACCTTTAAAATCAGAGAACAACAATTTGTGCATACCTCCCTTAAGATTGAAACAATTCATACATAATTCATAGTTACCCTCAGAAGATTAAATACAATACATACGTAAGTTTCAAACACTTAAAGGAACAATTCATACTTTACCTTTAAACAATTCATACTTAACTCCCTAAAAGATTTAAAACAATTCATACGTAATTTCCTTAATTTAAGTTCATGTGTTCGCGTCTTCGGTACTGGCAAGTCAAGCGTAGCTTGAGCAATGAAGCTGCATGTTTAAATCAACTGAAGTTCTCCTTTAAAGGAGAAATCCGGTGAGTTTTCACATACATCTCTGTTTCTCGAGGTCACTGAGTACTGTCTACACAAAACAATTTTCCTTTTGTTTTGGACCGACAGTTCTCGGTGACCTTGAGAAACTGAGATATTTGTGAAAACTCACCAGATTTCCCCTTTAAAGTCTGGTGGGTTTTGTGGAAATTTTCAAAATCATTATCTTAAACAAGATGTATGTTGTCAGTCTGGTTTACAGATGGCCAAGATGGGTGAGGTGCTGAAAAGGGACCTCAAACTGCGATGTACAGCACAAGTCCAGTCAGATTCCGACGATGCATCTTGCGACATGTTTGATCAACTCGAAACACGTAAACTGTTAATTTAAAAACTGTAACCACCTTCATCCAATAATGTGCAGTGTTCCCCAGAGAACTGCCAGAGTTTACAGTGGTGGATTATAGCCACTGGTGTAGTCCAGGGTATACGTGCGTATACGGTGTATACCTACTTCTTTTTCAGTCAGCATTGCGTATGCCCACTTCTAAATCCCCCCTGATGCGCACGCAGTAGTGTCACACCGATGAACAACATTTCATCCCCCCCAACTTATTCCTATGGTATTAAACCATTTGCCCGCCCTCGAGGTGTACCAGCGTACTGAAATGGATCGCACCTCAACACGGTGAGTATACATGAAAACCCATTGCTCAAGTTAGATTGATTGACAGCTATCAAGCCAATCACATAGTCCTGGCTGCCCAGGTGCTGCCGCAGACCGGGAGCAGAGCATAAGTCACATATCACTGCATGAAAAGTGGGATTTTCGTCCCCGTAAACGCCCGGAAATCTCCCTCATTTTCGGCAGTTCACGACAATTCACAGCCTATGAACATCGCGTTTGTCTGTGCCACATATTGACAGAAACGAACCATGACGTATGTGGAGCTTACGGACGTGCTAATGGCTCCAATTAGCATATGAATAGCAGCGTAACAACACCTGACTAGAGGATGTTTTCTAGAGACATCCACTGATTTTGACATTACTCAACATCATCATTATGACTTTTGTCATGTAAGTGGAGTTATGTGACAGGAGGGAAACAGAAAGCTAGCTTTCAATCCTTAAATGCACTACTTCAAGTTTATAGTAATACATTCATATTCTTGCATTAATGCCATTTAGGTGTTCATTTATGTAACTTGAAGCTATTTGTTGGAGCTTAAAACCTTCTTTTCAATGAAGAAAATGTCCGACATCAACTCATCCCTGTTACTGCTCTCAGAAACTAGAAAAGAATATAAATGAAAACAATGAAATACAGTAAAGATATTGAAATCTTAAATAAGATGAATAAAATGATATAGACTACAATATAGGCTATAACAGATTAGTTAAAACAGAAAAGAACAACAAAATATGTGAAACAATTAATAAAAAGCAGATACAAGAACAAAAGAAAGTTATGTTTCCTAATCAAAATCAAGGCTGTAGAGGTTTGGTCTGAGTCTACATCAAGTATTTCAACACTGCCATGTTCAGGAATATTATCATTGAGTTCTTTATGTAGGATGTTTATGAGGAAGGGAAGTCCAGGTGTCAGGACAAAGGAGAGTTAAGGAGGAATAAGGAATAGTTCACACAAAATGCATAGTTGTCTCTCACTAGTCTGTGGGCCAGTGTTGGTTTAGTAATTTCAGAATCATTCCTCCCTGAGATCAAGCAGCAGAGATTATGTGACAGTGAGCAAATACTACTGATGGAGTTTTGGGTAAACTAAATAGAGTAGTCGTACATGTCACTGTTTCTAAAACAAAGTTTTTTTCTTGGCTGCGTTAAAAAAGGGCCAAAATTGAGAGTATAGCCACTTCTCCAGGGACCACTACACTACTACATACGGGTATCTTTCAGCATTACCACGTGATGTAGCTCGGTGTGAGAATCACGTGAAAACCAAAGAGCTGGCAACCTCAAGTCCTCGGACCTCAAGTCTCTCGTCTTTTTTTTTTTTCTCAGTTCAGGACTAGTTGAGAATTGAGGAGCACATATGAACAGGTAAAAGGATGATCAATTATGAGCGCCAGAAATAATAATAATAATAATAATAATAATAATAATAATAATAATAATAATAAAATACATCATAAATTATTTTTGTTTGCGTTCATGTCCTACGGTTTTTGTATTGTTATTTTACAGTCAAGTGAATGATGTCATGACGCCACGTTGGGAGCAGGCTGGCTGCCCTCTGTTTTATCAAGGTGCGTCTGCTGCTGCTAGTGTTGTGTCATTCAAACAAACAAATCTTTTCAGTGAACGAAGTGAATGGAATCACTTCATGAACTAATTCGTTCCTTTTGCAGTTCAGTTGAGCTCAGTTGCGATCATGCCAGCTGGGAGTGAAACTGCCGCCACTCACTCAGAGAACTGTGAGGACGTGATTCACGTTCGCGCTGTGATTCGTTCATGATTCGCGAACCTACTGCACACAGAGAACTGATGCTGAGGACGTGATTCTCGTTCACGTACTGCGCTGACAGCTGCGCTGTGTCACTCACTCACTCACGCAGGGCAGAGGAGTTGATTCATGTTCTGTAACTGTTGCTAACATCCGTGTAGCATCATGTTAAGTGATTTTACTGCACAGTAAAAGTCACTCACGTCCGCAAACGTGATTCTCAGCAGGTCGTTTGCGAACGACTGATTCACTCATGATTTGCATCGCTGAGGATGTGATTCTCGTTAACGTACTGTGCTGAAAGTGCCGCTGTGTCACTGACTCACTGACTCACTCAGGGCAGAGGAGTTGATTCACGTTCAGTAACCATACTGCTAAAATTAGCACTGTGTTGCTAACATCCGTGTAGCATCATGTTAAGTGATTTTACTGTGCACTGTGACACTTTCACCGTGTAGTAATTTGAGTGCATGTATACCACTCAGAGCAGCGCTGCGTCTCCCACGAATTATTGTGTACTATAGTCTGTGAACGCACCGTCCCTCAGTAAGTGAAGGTGAACCTCAGGGCTGAATCATGAACTGAATGACGGATCGTTTGGCTGCTTATGAAAGACTCTTTTGAACATATGATTTAAATGAACGGATTCTAGAGATTCAGTACAGTAAAAAGAAGTGCCGTTCCCATCACTAACTGCTGCTGAGAGTGTCACACAGAGTCTGTGGGGAAGGGTAGCGGGGCGGGGACAGGCTCACCTACTGGGGCGGGGGAGCGGGGGATTCATCCAATAGTGCACAACAAATGCACTTAGTAGGATGAAGTCAATCACATCACGAATTCCTTCCACATGACGGACATTTCAGTCATAATAATATTATGAATAAAAGCCCATAGTTTCACACATGTTTTGGGGGTTTGATTAAATAATGAAATATATTACAACACGAGGTGAACTGGTTCAGTCTTAACTCTTGGTTGACGGTGTTGGGAGGGGTCACGTGTTGATTCCCCAGTGTCAAATAAACAAATGGATAAGAAGAGGACACAGCCATCAGGTGCCCAGTTCAGGAAAAAGACAAGAGAAGAAGAGGAGAAACCAGCAGAAGATAAAGGTACGGAGCCATGTCAAATCCTCTTCAGAAGTGTGACCATGCATGTAATGAGATGAAATGACATTAATTAGTAGAAGTTGGGCTAACTGGTATGTTTGTTAGCCTCTTGCTACACTGCTGGCTACAATAGTAGATGACGACAGCATCCGTTTTCAGTCCAGCTGACCTGCAAACATTCTATCTAATTCATTTCACCCTAATAATGTAACACAACATGACCAGCTCACATAGTGTGTGTTAAACATCACGTTAGGTCCTGTGCTGCTCAGTAAAGTCACTTATCACTTCTGGAAGCTAATTCCTGATGTAGCTTTCTGACTCATTTGGAGTGTCATGTATATAATTAGCCATTAACCAAGGAGGTTGTGTTTTGTTTTCTATTCATTTGTTTCCTATTCTAAAAGTTGGATACATTATGCTTAATAACAGCTTTATTTAGTTGTGCTATTCCTGCATTGATCATTTATGTTGTATTTTGAGACATGTGCTGATGGACAATTACACAGTGTGCAGGTATAATAATAATTGTTCTAACATTCAATTTACGGATATAAGATGCAAGATGTTATCTTAATTCCCATCAGCATCGTCATATTTGCAACTTCATGGTGTTAATTTTGGATTATATTCCATGTAAAGATGACATGATACATGTATTCTGCCCACTAATGGATAATTGTTATTATCAAATTCGATAATGCAGGCATATCAGGTTCTTTATCCCTGAATGGTCATGTCACATTTTTGTAATGCAATCTTCATCATGCCTACCACAATACAAGCACACTATTTTGCAAGCACTGCAGCAGGAATCACTTGGCAACTGTCTCTGATGAAAGAAAACGGTTGAGAAAAGTTTTATGTATAAAAAACAATGAGAGAAACTCCCTGAAATGTTATATTTTCAAAATGTAAGTTTCATAATTTGCTTTGTATCTAAAATCAACAAAGTCGTGAGCAGAAACTTGCCAAATGTGCCAAATGTGTCAAATGTGCTACAAAAAATATAACATAAACAAAATGATATGGCCACAGTTTTTGGCCTGATTTCAGTGTTATAAACATCTCAGTTGCAAAATATTAGAATTTTCTGGGCTTTTTTGGCTGTATCAGCCTTTAAAGGGTTACCTGTGTGTGTGTGTGTGTGTGTGTGTGTGTGTGTGTGTGTGTGTGTGTGTGTGTGTGTGTGTGTGTGTGTGTGTGTGTGTGTCTGCATTGTGTCTCCACAGATAAGGCAGGTCACCCTTCTAATTGATTCAGGCAGATGTAAGTAATAACACACATATGTGCTTGTGACTACACACTTCACCTGACTACATTTAGGAGAAGGCAGTGCACATGCTGACATCTGATGAATGCATTCTCTCTGTCCTCTGTTTTGGAAGGGAGGGCCCTGACAGGTGACTTGTGTATTACCTCAGGTGCAACAAAGGGTACGATGTACTGCCCGTCCACCTGAAAAGGGCGTGCATGAAGGACAACACGCCACAAGAATGGGATGCCGAAGTAAACCGGGCCAAACGGTCTCAAAGAGAGGGGACCAGGGTCGGTAGATGCTGGGAGTAACAGGAACTGTGCTTCGTGGTTCCAGGTGAAGCGTCTCGCCAGTCCCTGGTACGCTGCCACCAAAGCAAAGGATTCTTTGGTGTCTGTGAACTGGTGGAGGACGTGCAGGGAAATTCAAGGGGATTCAAGCAAATCCTTATTTGGTGGGTTGGAAAAATTTAAAAGTGACTGGGCAAGTCGCTTCCACCCACCAAATGTATCGGGCAGAAACGAAGACGAGGAGTTCCTTTTGGGGTTGAGGGATTCAAGAGCCCTCAACCCCCACCCAGCCCCCAACTCCCCCTCCCTTCCCTCCCAAGTAACGGGAAGATAAAGTCTGTCTAAAAGACAAGATAATTTCCCCAATGAGGCACAACTTGCCACTCAATGAGTGATTGTTTGAAGGAGAACATTGGCCATTTTGACACATCATCCCTGTTGATGGAGGTCAGAGAGTGCTGTCAGTAGGAAACATACAGTGAATGTCTGGCACAATATTTAGCAGGTATCAGAAAGGCTAGAGTCAACCTGTGTCAGCCAGCATAGGTTGGCTCTAAATGCCACACTGATACCTGCTGAATACTCTGCCAGACATTCACTGTACTTTTCCTATTGACAGCACTCTCTGACCTCCATCAACAGGGATATGGCCGATGTTCTCCTTTGAGTTGTCTCCTATTAGTTATTCCACTAATATTTTATAGATCAAAATCTGGCCACTCGGGGAATGTGCCTGAACACAACAAAAACACAGACACAATTTCTATGGCTGGTTCCAACATGACTTTGAACGCTATGAGCAACATTATAGCAACATGAGAAGGAGCTCACAGATGAGTGAATCAACACTTGAAAAGGGGGACTTACTCCCTTATTAATCTAAAACCAATGTGGATACAGAGAAGACAAAGAGTAAGACAGCATCCAGCAGCACTGTCTGTAGAGACATTCACTTCCCCTTCTTACCCAGAGACAGCGGAGAAAGGAGAGTCTCAAAGACAAGGTGAATCGCCCCATGAGACATAACCATTCCTTAAACAAATGACTGCTTAACGGAGAACGTCGGTGGTTTTTACTCTTTATCCCTGTTGATCGAGGTGAGAGTGCTGTCAGTAGGAAAAATTACAAGACAAGGTTTAGTAGTGTTTCCTACTGACAGTGCTCTCTGACCTCGACCAACAGAGATATGAGTTAAGCCCAGCCGATGTTCTCCTTATTATTTTTTTGTTTGTAAATAGTTGTATTGTATGTAGTTTGGTAGTTGTTGTTCAATGTTGTTCACTTGTTTAGAGTTCTTTAGGTTGTATATAGTTCATTATCTTGTATATAGTTCATTGGGGGTTAGTTAGATGGGGTTGTATTTAGGTACAGTTAGTTAGTTGGGTTACGGTTTCATTTACTTAGTTGTAGTTTTAGTTTGATTTAGTTTCTTGTATATAGTTGTAGTTATTTAGGTTCCTCCACATGGACTCTGCCTTGCCGCGGCGTGGAGGCTTAATTGCATCGGTGGTCCTAGGGAATCTCTAGAGTGGCTGTACCCACCATAGCATACGCCTGTGTGGTAAGGCAGTATGCTGTGCTGGGTACAGCCACTCTAGAGAATTCCCTAGGAACACTGGTGCCAGACCAAAGAGTCCAACCCTTATCAGTGACAAAAGCATTTACCTCTTTCACTTTTCTGTTTCACTTATCTTATTCACATCTTATTTAAGGTTTCACCTTTTTTTATAGGTATCTACAGACTCCAAATGGCCTGAAACATGCCCCTAAACATGTCCTGGGGGAAGGGTTTTGGCCCTGACACTTGTTGAATTTTCAGCAGATTCTGGCTAGTTTCCAATGCTTATAATAGGGATCGACCAATAATAATACCGATAATATCGGCCGATATTTGGCATTTTTACGATCATCGGCATCGGCCGTTTTCTTCACCGATAACCGATAAAATTAATTAATGTATTTTAAAATGCGCTCCTTCGGCTCTGATGCAGCCGTCTCTGCCTGAAGTCACCACTCTCTTGGTTGTGTAACAATGTCCCGCCCACATCCCTCACTGATTGGCTACTTGGCACAAGTGAGCCAGTGACAGCCAATCAATCAACACTGAAGCCTCTACATGCAGTGCCACAGACACAGAGGAGAACAGAGGATTGCTCCGGTGGCTGCTCCAGCAGAAAAGGTAAGGCAGTGTCAGTCGACGTTTCAAAGCCCTTTGATGAAGTTTTAAAAATACCACAGCCTTGATCAATATTAGTGATAACATTCAGGCCCAGAGTCGACATTTCACCAACCTACTTGTCTAGTCGCATCAAGCATACGACTTTGCAAGATAGGACTAGCATCACTCACGACAAAAAAAAAAAAAAAAGTTGTTGAGATCAAACTTTTCACAACTTCAACACGGGATAGGCTATTTAATGATGGCTCACCGCTACATTATGATTGACACGACCGGCCGCTTTAGAGCTGGGGCCAGATGCACAATAATAATAGGAGACCCTTACGGTTATCATTACTTTGTGGGAATAATTAATCTCCTAACGTGTCTCAGCCCGTGGGGCGGCTCCTGGTTTGTCAATAAACAACACCCGAGGCCATTATAGCCTATAAGTTTAACACCACACACTAACGTGTCCTCTCCCTCAGTGCTCATGCTGCCACTACACAATGATCACACAGAATATGTGTTAAATATTCGTCTTTTTGCCGGTCACTCGTAAAGTCCAGGGAAATGATGGGCCATTTCAATGACTCAAGCAGAGAGCACGAGTTTTTTCAATCAATAAATTTACCGTCGCGTCTAGTGTAAAGTAGCCTTTATTGTTTGCATTTACAATTGCCAAGTGCCTTATTCTTATGTAATATGACATACAGTTCTAAGCACAATAGTGCACATTTAATGTTCTGAGATTCAGAATATGAATTCATTTCTCTAAATAAATAAATATAATAATAAATAAGGAACTATAAGTGAAAAAGAGCACTGAAAGTTGTGTCTTTATTTACTCCTGCTGTTTTATGTAAAATTTTAATCTGAAAAGTAACTATTATATCTATAAAATAGGCATTTTAGTTAAGATTATGTGTTCATGTTCATGTTATGTGAAAAAATTAAAAATTAAAGGACATTTTTTCAGTGTAAACAAACAGTATACTGTATTCATTCTAATCCCAGGTGTGTTTCTGTAAATTCTGACACCAAAATTTTCATTTTTACTGCAAATAAATATCGGTTATACATATCGGCTATCGGTTTCACTTGGTTATCAATAATCTGTATCGTATCGGCCCTGAAAAATCCATATCGGTCGATCCCTACTTGTTACTGCACAGACAAACGACAGTTTGACGGGCTTAGTAGCCGTCTGCCCCGCGCTGTTACAGATCACAACCCCCTTCTCCTGCCTCGAGTGTTTACATAACAAAGCTTAGCCAAACCTCGACCGGCGTTTACTGCTCTGCAGTTGCAGTAACGCGGATGCAATTTAGCAATTGCCGTTACAAGAGAAAAGTGTAACGCTGAGGATTTATTTATAGCGGCATAACTTCCAGCACATGGCTAGTTCGTCAACAACAACAACAAGGCGCGCATTGCCCACAATGCACCTGGTGCATGACCACTACGGGTCCTATTATAACCCAAAATACACAACATCTCCTCCCCTCTTACAAAGGATGTACTACGGAATAAACAGGTGATCTACTCAAAAGCTTCCGTCTTCACTGGAACATGACATAACATCACAAACATTTCACCTTTTCCCTTATTAACTGTATGGTTATAACAACAACTCTTTTTTAATTGCTAACTTGGGAGTGAGGGTAGACTACCTCAACCTCCCCCATGACCCATGGGGATTATTCTGCCCCGTTCACTTGGGTCAGGTACTGTCTAATAACTCAGATGAACAGGAGGCCGCCACTCTCTGTTGGGGTATCGGCGGTCTGTGGGAATGTCAGTCTGTGTGCTCTCTTGTGGAGCATTTGTTTCTGGCACTGAAGATGTCTCAGTCTCTCTTGCAGTCTCATTTACAGTGGGAACCACTTTTCCTGATGTGGTGGAGTTCTCTACTTGCATGTGTGGATGAACTGATGAGTTGATGAGTGCATTTTTAAGATCTTCAAAAGACCTTTCTGCAGACACTGGTGTGGTCTGTAGTAGCTGATCCACGTGCCTTCTCCACACTCCATCAGCAACCTGTACTGTATATGAAACTGGTCCAGTTTGTGCGATAACAGTTGCAGGAACCTACTTGTGTCCTCCTCGGTAGTTCCTGGCCAGCACTGTTTCGCCGGAGCTGAAGACTCTGTCCTTGACCTGTTGACCCCTGTACATAATTTGTTTCTCTTGTTGTTTTTGCATAGTGTCCTTCACAGTTGAGGGTTTCAAAAGATCAAAGGTAGTGCGCAGATCTCGCTTGAACATTGCGTTGGCAGGAGATGTCCTTGTGGTTGCATGTGGACTGTTCCGGTAGTTAAGCAGAAACTTGTGCAGTCTCTGACGCAGTGTTCCTTGGCCTTGTGATGTTTTCAGTGCGTGTTTCATTGTCTGAACAAACCTTTCTGCAAGGCCATTTGTTGCAGGATGGTATGGAGCTGATGTAATGTGCTGCACTCCATTAGCCTGCAGAAAAGCCTCCATTTCCTGTGAATCCAGTTGAGGTCCATTGTCAGAGACTAGCTGTGTAGGAGATCCAAACCTACTGAACATTTCTCCTAGTGCTTCTCTGGTCTTCTCAGTGGTGGTTGATTTCATGATGGTCACTTCAGGCCATTTACTGTGCGCATCAACAGCTACAAGAAACATTTTGTCCTCGTATGGACCTGCAAAGTCAATGTGCACACGATGCCATGGCTCCTGTGGGAACTCCCAGGGATGAAGAGGAGCTAGTGGTGGGTTGTTTCGGACCTCATGACACGATGAACAGCTTTTAGCTATCTCCTCAATCTGTTTGTCCATATTTGGCCACCAAAAATAGCTTCTTGCTATTTCCTTCATTCTCACTCTTCCACTGTGTCCTGCATGAAGTTGCTTCAACAGTTTTGTGTGAAGTGACAGGGGAATAATGACTCTCCTCCCCCACAGCAAAAAGCTCCGCCCGCTTTCCAAGGAAGGCCTTCAAGTTTGCATCCTCACCTGCAGGAAGACCCTTAATGATCCAGTCCATCACTGCTGACAACACAGGGTCATTCCTGGTCACCTTTTTCACCTGCACAGCTGAAACAGGTGCAGTCTCTACCTCCCTGAAGTAGAGGATCTCAACAGTGTCCGAGTCAGGTTTTTTAACAGGAAGAGGTAACCTGGACAACCCATCTGCATTGCAATGACACTCCGACTTGCGATACTTTATGTCATATGAGTGTCCTGACAATATCAACGCCCACCTCTGGAGACGAGAAGCAGCAAGAGATGGAATCCCTGTGTAAGGTCCCAGGATGGTTGTGTGTGGTCGATGGTCAGTTAAAAGTGTAAACTTCCTACCGTACAAGTACTGGTGAAATTTCCGAACACCAAATACAATGCTCAGAGCCTCTCGTTCCAGCTGAGCATAGTTGGTCTCTGCCGTGTTTAATGTCCTTGATGCGAAAGCAATTGGCTTTTCTTCGCTGTTTGGCAGAATGTAGGAAATCACTGCCCCTACCCCATAAGGAGAAGCATCACAGGCAAGCTGAATTGGGAACTTATGATTGAAGTGGGTTAGCACCTCAGATGCAGTCAGTGAATCCTTTGCCTTTTGGAAGGCCTCTTGACAGCTTGCTGTCCACTTCCATGCTTCCTCTTTGCGTAGCAGGTTATGCAGTGGTTTCAGGAGTGATGCCAAGTTGGGTATGAACCGTCCATAGTAGTTCAACAGTCCTAAGAAAGACTTTAACTGGCTGACATTTTGTGGTGGGGGTGCATCCACAATTGCTGTGATCTTAGAAGGTGCAGTGTGTAGTCCATTTGCGTCAATCACGTGACCTAGATATTCCACAGATGACTGGATAAAGTCACATTTCTCCTTACGGACTCTCAATCCGTATTCCTTCAGTCTCTGAAGGGTCGCATCCAGGTTGCGCAGATGTTCTTCATCATCTGCTCCTGTACAAAGGATATCATCCAAGTAACACTGCACTCCAGGTAATCCGCTCAGGATTTGATCAATCGCTTGCTGAAACAATGCTGGAGCTGATGTGATGCCAAAAGGCAACCTGCAGTATCTGAAAAGTCCCTTACGTGTGTTGATAGTCAACTTTTCACATGACTGCTCTTCAACGTGCATTTGCAGGTAAGCCTGGTTGAGATCTATTTTGCTGAACTTTTGTCCCCCACTCAGGCCAGCAAATAAATCATCAATCAGAGGGAGAGGATACTGCTCTGCTGTCAATACAGGATTCACGGATACCTTGAAGTCTCCGCAGATCCGGATTCCTCCATCCTTTTTAGGAACTGGAATGATAGGCGTGGCCCACTCACTGGTTGTAACCGGCTCCAGAACACCATTCTTGACTAGTGCGTCTAAGTCACCACCTTGGGCCGAATGGCGTACGGCACAGGTCTAGCCTTCATAAAGACTGGCTTGCTGTCAGGTTTGACATGCAGCTTCACTGTCATTTTTTTCATGCTGCCCAGTTCCTCACGAAAAACCTCTTTGTGCTTTTCCAGTATGGCCTGCAGCTGGGAGGAACCATGCAACAGCTTCCTCACTTCTTGCCAGTTGAGTCTGATTGCTTTGAGCCACACGTCCCATTATAGCAGGGCAGTTCTTCTGCGTAACATACACAGGCAGCTTAACAGTTTGATCATTGCATTGAACAGTCACCTCCGTCATTCCTTTCATAGGCACTCGATGTCCAGTATACCCTTTAAAAACTTTGTCGGAGGGTTTGAGTGGAAGGTGCTTCAGAAACTTCCTGTAGACATTATATGACACTAATGATGCTTTTGAACCTGTGTCAATCTGCATTTTTACAGAATGTCCTTCCAGTTTGGGCTTGACCCAAAAGCTGTCTGAGGTGTCATCCACCTTCAGTATTTGCACAGTATTTATTGCAGACGACACTTCTTCATCTGAGGAATCACTTGCTCTGTCCTCATGAAGCTTAACTGTGCGAACATGTCTTTCCTTTTTTAATTTTGCAGTGCCTCTTTTATTTCCAGTCTTTGAGCCCTTATCCTTGCTCTTTTTGTTCCTGCATGCTCGTGCTACATGGCCTTTTTTTTCCACAGTTGTTGCAATCCATTTCCTTGCACCAGCAATCATTAGCAAGGTGTCCTAACTTGCCACAGCGGAAACACGGTCCTTGTGTATTTGCTTTACCACTGTCAAGTTTGTGTACTCTGTCTGTAGCATGTAGAGCATGGGCTTCTTTCGACGCCATTTCCATGGTCACACTGATATTAATTGCCTTCTCAAGAGTCAAGTCACTTTCTGTGAGTAATTTTTTTGTGCAGCTTCATTTCTTAATCCACACACAAGTCTGTCTCTTAATGTGTCATTTAAAACATCTTTAAACAAACAGTGTTCAGCTAATTTTCGTAACGATGCAACAAACATAGTGACAGACTCACCCTCTTCTTGGTTTCGCTTGTGAAACCTGAATCTTTCAGCGATTATGAGGGGCTTGGGCGAGAAATGTTTAGTCAGTGTGTCCACAATCTCTGTGAAACTTTTACTGCCTGGCTTTGCTGGTTGCAGAAGGCTCCGTAGCAGGTTAAAAGTCTTTGGGCCTATCACACTCAAAAAAATGGGCACCAGTTTATCATCCTGTATTTCATTAGCCGCAACGAAATATCCAAAACGCTCCGTATATGAGCTCCATTGCTCTGTGCTTTCGTCGAAGGGACCGATTGAGCCAATAACTCCATCCATTACTCGGCTCCTGGTTGAATGGCGCTCTTCCCCTCACAACTGTTCCTTCTCGTAACGTCCTTCCCCCCCGCGTTACTCACGGAGTTTTCCTTTGTCGTCTTTTCCGCTGCTCACTCCTCCCCGTTTCGCTGAAAAAATCGGCATCCACCGCCGCACACCGGGTGACGCGTCCGCACACCTGCGCCGTCTAACACTGGGTCAGCGCGAGGCATTGGCAGGAAAAAACAGTTCAAAACTCCTACTGTCGCGGACTGCAGCGCCGGTCCAGTCGTCCTCGTCGCCACTTTTTGTTATATCTTCACTGTGTTACTAGTATAACAATGATTTCTCGGACCACGACGTAACGTTGAGGATTTATTTATAGCGGCATAACTTCCAGCACATGGCTAGTTCGTCAACAACAACAACAAGGCGCGCATTGCCCACAATGCACCTGGTGCATGACCACTACGGGTCCTATTATAACCCAAAATACACAACAGATCCCACCTGAAGTCAGGCACGGGGGCGGACAACGGACGCTCCATCGAATAAGTGAGTACGGCGTTTTGAATCATTTGCTCAATTCTAAAAGCCTAGGTTGACTTTTGTAATTCCTGTGTGGTTGAAAGTCATATTCCCCATGTAAAACCTGTGTGGTGTTGGGTGATTTGTGTTAAGAGTCCGAGTGAAGAGACACCATTCCATATAAAGCTGTGTGTTATGGAATTTTGAGTTAAAGGGCTCGGTGAGGAGCGCCTTTTTATTTTCCACGTAATACCTGTGTGGTGGTGGATTAAAAATAAAAAATAAAAAATGCAGTACGAGGATGTCAGCACTTAACGAGTAAAGCATGCAAAAGAACTGATGTTCTTGACAGTAATACAGTGTAACTGCACTTTAACACTGATGTAAACTATAATATATAATATATATAATATATATATATACCTCTGCAGTGTTAAGAACATTTCAAGAGACCATAGATATTTTAGATGCTACTTACTAATGAGTAGATATTAAATAGTGGTCGACCAAGGTAAAGTAAGCATATAATATAATATGATAATAACATGACTGTAAAAATGATATGATACAGTATAGCATTATATGAGGCCCCTCTATGATAAAATGGGCATATGAGTGATAAGAATATACGAAATAAGTATAAAGAATAAACTTTGTTGTGACATTCAGTGACTAGTATACAGATTGTATACTATAGAGGTGTGTTGCTCGGAACAAACCACCTGGCTGAATAAGTGTGCTTTGATGAGATCCAACCATACACTGTATGGAAAGATCATTGTGCTTGAAGTTTGTGTGAATGATAAGCCCATTGAAAGTTTAAGGAAATCTGTCCCAGTGAGTCACTACAAATTATGAGGAACAAATTGGGGAAATCAAAAAATGTATCTGACATTTTTACAGGCTCTGCTGAATTAAAAGCAGACACATGGGGGAAAATGTGGTTAAGGATTTCAACTTTGGCATTTTGTCACCCTTGAGGTGTTTCCAATTAAGACACATTAAGCACAGAATGTTTGAGATGGTGTAGAGTATGTTGAAAGGAAAGGTAAAATGAACATAGGGAAGAAAAAGATGGACTGATAAGTTGTTTTCTTCAAAATCAGTAGCGGGATTGAAAGAAATCTGAAAAGAGGGTTTGAGTAAGAAAAAGAAGGAGCGAAGAATGTAGGGCTAGAATCTATGAATGGACCTCCTCCTGCTGTCTCCACACCTACAAACCTTCAGCGACACCTTCTCCACATGTGGTCAAGCACCCCGAGATGACTTTAAGAAAGAAGGCGGGAAACAAATACACCCTGATTTTCAGCTGTCTTCCTATCTCCTAAACAGCAACAACTTAACCTGCTTCTCCAAGAAAGACTTTTCTCCAATAGCAGATTCTGCTGACTGCTGGATGTGGAGAGAAGATCACAGAGGGGATGATGTTTCCCTAGCTCCATGCCGAGGAAAACAGGAAAACAGACTGTAATTGTGATCCATGTCCATGGCCATGTCAACTGAACGAAATGAAGGAGGTTGCAGAGGAGGTACCTGACACAAAGATTGGAGTTTTGGTGGGCCACAGAATCCTGGACAGAGATCACAAACAAAAGCAAGAGGAGAAGAAGACTGACTCCACATCGAACTATCAATGACGGTGCAACAGCACTGACCAGAAGACCGATGCTACAGAGGAAAGGCGATGGGAACCCTGAGCTTAATCAGCAAGAAAGGCGAGATCCAGAAGAATCCTGGCCACATGCACCACATGAAGGTGTCTGCTCATTCACCAGGACACAACCAGAGGAGACAGTGGAGGAAGGTCAGAGCATTGAGCACATAGACATGAGCACATTGAGACACAAGTAATGATGACACACACACACACACACACACACACACACACACACACACACACACACACACACACACACATTGATTGACTGCTAATGACTTAAAAAAAAAATTGCTTCTAACATTATTTAATAGCTTGGGACTGTAAGCAAGTTTGACATTTTGGGGATATAAAAGATGCAAAATTCCCTAAAACTGTAGAAGTCAGTGTTGATGTCATTTCAGTCAAGCATAAATCAAGCTGCCATTGTTGACTTCCTAAATCTCACCATGTATCTAAAGAAAACAAAAAAAACCAAAAACAAATGGGGGGTGGAGATCATTAAAACACCTTAGGGTCATAAATGAAGCTGGTCAGCATCCAGCAGATGTTTTAACACTAATGTTAAACATTCTTTCAGACTGGGCTTTTTCAGTTGTTAATTTAACAAATGCATATTATAGCATTCCTGTTCATCCTGACTCACAGTTCTGGCTTGTTTTCACTATCAGTGGTATTCTTGGATGCAGATGCCATAGGGTTTTCTTCTCCAATTTCACTTTGGATTTGCAGTAGAGCTGAGAACTTGCATAGCATTGGCAGCCATCGTGTGTTAATACTTGACCAGTATGTTGACAATGTTTGTGCATATGTCTTCCTATGCAGGGGCATTGTCAAACTGAGATAGCGTTTCCATTTTTGTTTTCTGGCAGAAAACGGTCCAAAATTTTTTTGACGGACAAGATGCAAATTATTTTTTAAAAAATGAAATGCATTATTTTAATCCGGAAAAGTCGTGAATTAGGTCCCGATTACATCCACGATGTTTCAAAAAACTGCGAATGAAAAAACAAACAAACAAACAAAAAAAAACGATTGCCTTATTGAATTTAGCAGGCTATTGTTGTCCATGGATTTGATACAATTGTGGAGATCTCCCAACCCCTATATGACATCACATATGGGGGTAGACATTTGGCCATGACTGACTTTTTGACTTTTTGACGCAGAGAAAGCTTTAACTGACTTAAAACAAGCTTTATCGAGTTTGCCTTAGCCTAGGGCTACCAGACACTCCCACATTTTTAAATCTTTTTGTTTTTCTGAAAATAGTGAGTTTTATGACAGAAAATTCTAACTCAGTCACATGGTGAGATACAACCTGTGGGATACTATTCATAAAAGGATTTTCCACAGCAGGGAGAGGTATGGTTGCATGTCTCAGGCTATTTTTCATTCCAGGGACTGGGAATAATATCACAGTACATACTGACTCTCAGTATGCATTTGATGTATGTCATGATTTTCCACACATTATAGGAAATCAAGGTTTCTTACTTATACAGGAAATTCTACTGCTCCTAAAAGTCTAATCATTAACCCTTTGTCTGCATTACTTCTACCTATGCAAATGTAAAGCTCGTACAAGTGCTAATGACCCAGCGTCACTGGGAAACTCCCATCTGACCTCTGGGTTGGTGTAAACGGCCTCCCAGTACTACCAAAAGCCAAATTGCCCCTCTTTGCGAAGTTGACACATGGTCTTGACCATGTATCAAAAGGGAGGATGTAGAATATTGTAAATAGATTGTGGCATGCGCCAGGATTTTTTTAACTTTAACTTTGATTTGTGAAACTTACAATGTTGGCAGAGGTGTAGCAATGCCTCTGTCAGCCCATCCTAAACCTGAAGATCTTCTTGAGCATTTAATAATGGATTTTATTAAACTCACTCAATGGAGAAGGAAAAGAAATTTTCTCATTATTGTGAACATGTTTTTCTTCCATAAGAAAAAAAAAATTAAAAAAATAAATAAATAAATAGATAAAATAAAGATAATAAAATGAAACAGCGATCTAAATAGCTAACTCATTTCTGCGGAGAATAGTTCCATGTAGGGGTCTCTACTCAAAAATTAACAAATAGTAATTTGCATTTGGAATGCAATTTGAAAATAATTTTATTCAAAACATCTCCAAAAGCCTATATATAAATCTTAAATCACATTGTGTTTGCCATCCAGCTAGTGAAGGTGCAGTGAAATGAGCTAACCAGACACTAAAAACAAAATTGACTAAAAATATGGAAAAAAAAAACAAACAAAAAAAAAACAAAACAGATTTGTCATGTGTTGAGTTTTTACTGCTTGCGTTGATTCATGAGAGGCTGCCCACATAAGATAATTGGACATATTCTTGTGAGATAATCACTGGCCTTCTTATAAAGATGATTAACACCACATTTCTTCAAAACAGGTTACCCCTGACCGGATTGGATGTTGATAAGTTTTATTCTACATTTAACCATGCTTTTGAAGCTAATCTTCCATCAGGTGAAAGCTGCCCTCCCAGAGCCTACGTTGATGCAAACTCCACAACATCCAGCCTGGAGACTGGGTACTGGTAAAGGACCTGAGAAGGAAGCACTGGCATCAACTGCGGTGGACTGGACCACGTCAGATGCTGCTGATAACATCCACTGCCATTTGAATAGCTGAGGGGTCACCTGAAACCGTGCATCCCAATGCAAGCTTTTTTCCAAGCCATGCTGCTGAAGGAAGGACAACAACCTAACCTGCAGAAGTGCTGAGAGGGAACGCCGTTGGACGATTATGGCTGGATTTCATCATTGGATTGGTTACCACAATGACTGTTTGCCCAATCCTGTTTTTCAACGGAGCGAAATTTGGACTCCAAATGTCCGCATATATTCATATCTTTCACATTAACTGATTCACTTTCACCCATCAATCACACTGATGACATTTATATTGACTACTCAGACACCCCATCTCTTACAGAAGTGTAAAAAAAATAAATAAAAAGGACTGTCAACAAAAATGAAAGAAAACACAAAAGAACCATCTGCAGGATCAAAAGATCCTAAAAGGACACAGCTTTTATGCCTTGTGGCAAAGTTTAGTCTATTTTCAACAAAATGAGTTTTATGTCTATTTTACTACTTTTGAAAATAACATTTATTATATATAACATGTCATGTATTTTAATTTATGTAACACAGTCAAATTCAATGATTCTTGTTTTTGTTTTGAAAATTGTTTATGGATCTTTTACTTTTTCAATGTCATTTTCCCAAAAATGTTGTGTTGACACTTTGTGTCAAAAGGGAGGAATGTGAGAAATTACATAGACTTCCTGTTAGTGGTAAGGACAGGAGGAGGAAGGGAGAATGTCACATTGTTTGAGGTGTCACAAGAGCCACAGGTGGGAGCATATCCCCCACATGAGAAGATACAGAAGTTTTAGATAAGATGACATTTGCTGTCCCATTTGTTACATCAAAGAGTCACTGTCCTGGGAAGACAGGATACACCCAGACATCAAAGAGTCATTATTATGTAAAGACAATGTTTTATGACTGCTGTAAATGAAGGTAACCTCCTCTCTGATTGTGTACTTAAGGGGTAACAATTTAGAGTTTGGCAGAGAATGCTTCTGCGTGCATTAAACGAGATTTGATTCATACGCTGAAGTCTGAGATTCTTCGGAGACTTAGCAACTCTCTACCTCACAAAGGAGAATTTCCACTACGCGTGGTCAAAGTGCGGTAGATTGATATATTTCAAATCCTTTTTCTCTGCAGTCATATCTTCAATTTAATGTCTTTAAATAACTATTGAGTATTAATAATTTAGAGAAAACATGTCTTCGATAGATGTTTTTAAATCATTTGAAAGTAGCTGTGTTTCAATGAATTTAGAGAAATCATGTCTTCAATTGATGTTTTTAAATCATGTCGTCAATTGATGTTTTTAATCATTTTAAAGTAGCTGTGTTTAAATGAATTTTGGGAAATCATGTCTTCAGTTGATGTTTTTCAAATCATTTTCAATTAGCTGTGTTTCAGTGAATATAGAGAAATCATGTCTTCAATTGATGTACTTAATCGTTTTAAAGTAGCTGTGTTTAAATGAATTTAGGGAAATCATGTCTTCAGTTGATGTTTTTCAAATCATTTTCAATTAGCTGTGTTTCAATGAATATAGAGAAATCATGTGTTCAATTGATGTTTTTAATTGTTTTAAAGTAGCTGTGTTTCAATGCATTTAGAGAAATCATGTCTTCAATTGATGTACTTAATCGTTTTAAAGTAGCTGTGTTTCAATGAATTCAGACAAATCATGTCTTCAATACATGTTTGTGACGTAGTTGTGTTTTAGTGAATTTAGAAAAAATCACTTTGTCAATGGATGTTTTTAAAATAGCCGTGTTTCAATGAATTCAGAGAAATCATGTCTTCAATCGATGTTTTTGAATTAGCTGTGTTTCAATGAATTTAGAGAAACCATGTCTTCAGTTGATGTTTTTAATCATTTTAAAGTAGCTGTTACAATACATTTAGAAAATATCATGTCTTCAATCAATGTTTTAAAATTAGCTGTGTTTCAATGAATTTCGAGAAATCATGTCTTCAGTTGATGTTTTTAGTCGTTTCAAAGCAGCTGTGTTTCAATGAATTCAGAGAAATCATGTCTTCAATTGATGTTTTTAATCGTTTTAAAGTAGCTGTGTTTCAATGAATTTAGAGAAATCATGTCTTCAACTGACATGAAATCATGTCTTCAATTGTTGTTTTTAAAGTAGCTATTTTTCAATAAATTTGGAGAAGTCATGTCTTCAATTGATGTTTTTAAAGTAGCTATTTTTCAATAAATTTGGAGAAGTCATGTCTTCAATTGATGTTTTTAAAGTAGCTATTTTTCAATAAATTTGGAGAAGTCATGTCTTCAATTGTTGTTTTTAAAGTAGCTATTTTTCAATAAATGTGGAGAAGTCATGTCTTCAATTGATGTTTTTAAAGTAGCTGTGCTTCAATGAATTCAGAGAAATCATGTCTTCAATTGATGTTTTTAATCGTTTTAAAGTAGCTGTGTTTCAATGAATTTAGAGAAATCATGTCTTCAACTGACATGAAATCATGTCTTCAATTGTTGTTTTTAAAGTAGCTATTTTTCAATAAATTTGGAGAAGTCATGTCTTCAATTGATGTTTTTAAAGTAGCTATTTTTCAATAAATTTGGAGAAGTCATGTCTTCAATTGTTGTTTTTAAAGTAGCTATTTTTCAATAAATGTGGAGAAGTCATGTCTTCAATTGATGTTTTTAAAGTAGCTGTGCTTCAATGAATTTGGAGTAATCATGTGTTCAGTTGATGTATTAAATCGTTTTAAAGTCCCTGTGTTTCAATGACTTTAGAGAAATCACGTCTTCAGTTGATGTTTTTAATCATTTTAAAGTAGCTGTGTTACAATAAATTTAGAAAAAAATCGTGTCTTATATTGATGTTTTTAAAGTAGCTGTGCCTCAATGAATTTGGACAAATCATGTGTTCAGTTGATGTTTTTAATTGTTTTAAAGTAGCTGTGTTTCAATAAATTTAGAGAAACCATGTCTCCATTTCATGTTTTTAAAGTAGCTGTTTTTCAATAAATTCAGAGAAATCATGTCTTCAATTGATGTTTTTAAAATAGCTGTGTTTCAGTGAATTGAGAGAAATTATGTCTTCTGTTGATGTATTTAAAGTTGTTGTGTTTCAATGAATTTAGAGAAATCATGTCTTCAATTGATGTTTTTACTGTAGCTGTTTTTCTATAAATTGAAAGTAGCAGTGTTTCAATGAATTCAGAGAAATGATGTCTTCAGGTCTTCAATTGATGTTTTTAATTATTTCTATAGTAGCTGTCTTTCAATAAATTTAGAGAAATCATGTCTTCAATTGATGTTTTTAATTGTTTTAAAGTAGCTGTGTTTCCATGAATTTAGAAAAATTGTGTCTTCAATTGATGGTTTTAGTCATTTAAAAGTAGCTGTGTTTTAATGAATTTAGAGAAATCATGTCTTCAGTTGATGTTTTTAAATATTTTTGAATTGGCTGTGATTCAATGAATTTGAAAAAAATCATGTCTCCAACTGAGGTGTTTAAATCATGACTTCTACTGGTGTTTTTAATGGGTTTAAAGTACCTGTGTTTCAATGAATTTAGAGAAATCATGTCTTCAGTTGATGTTTTTAAATCATTATAAATTAGCTGTGTTTCAGTAAATTAAAAAAAAAATCATGTCTTCAGTTGATGTATTTAAAGTTGCTGTATTTCAATGAATTTAGAGAAAGCATGTCTTCATTTGAGTTTTTTGAAGTCGCTGTTTCTCAACGAATTTAGAAAAATCATGTCTTCAATTGATGTTTTAAAAGTAGCTGTGTTTCAATGAATTTAGAAAAATCCTGTCGTCAATTGATGTTTTTAAATCATTTTAAAGTAGCTGTGTTTCAATGAATTTGGATAAATTTTGTCTTCAATTGAAGTTTTTAAATTAGCTGTGTTCCAATGATCATGTACTCAAATGATGTTTTTAATCATTTTAAAGTAGCTGTGTTTCAATGAATCTTTTTTAAAAAATCATGTCTTCAATTGATGTTTTTCAGTTGTTGTGAAATAGCTGTGTTTCAATGAATTAAGGGACATCATGTCTTCAACTTGTGTTTTTAAATCAGCTTTTTCAATGAATTAAGGGACATCATGTCTTCAACTGATGTTTTTAAATTAGCTGTTTCAATCATGTCTTCAATTTATGTTTTTCATTGTTTTAAAGCAGCTGTGTTCCAATGAATTTAGGTAAATCATGTTTTCAATTGATGTTTTAAAAGTAGTTGTGTTTCAATGAATTTAGAGAAATCCTGTCTTCAGTTTATGTTTTTAAATCATTTCATACTAGTTGTGTTTCAGTGAATTTAGATAAATCTTTTCTTTAATTGATGGTTTTAAATCATTTTAAAGAAGCTGTGTTTCAATAGATTCATAGAAATCGTGTCTTCAATTGATGACTTTAAATTAGCTGTGTTTCAATCAATTTAAAGTGATCATGTTTTAAATTGATGTTTTTTTAAAAGGAGCTGTGTTTCAATGAATTTAGAGAAATCATGCTTTCAATTGATCTTTTTTAATATTTTTAAAGTCTCTGTGTTTCAATGAATTTAGAGGAGTCATGTCTTCAATTGACGTTTATAGAGTAGCTGTTTCAATGAATTCAGAAAAATCAAGTCTTCAGTTGATGTGTTTAAAGTAGCTGTGTTTCAATAAATTTAGACAAATCATTCCTACAGTTGATGTTTTTAAAGTAGCTGTGTTTCAATGAATTTGGAGAAATCATGTCTTCTGTTGATGTATTTAAAGTAGCTGTGTTTCAATGAATTGAGGGACATCATGTCTTCAACTGATGTTTTTAAATCAGTGTTTCAATGAATTCAGAGAAATCATGTCTTCAGTTGACGGTTTTAAATTAGCTGTTTCAATGAATTCAGAGAAATCATGTCTTCAGTTGATGGTTTTAAATTAGCTGTTTCAATGAATTCAGAGAAATCATGTCTTTGGGAAATGTGTCCCTTTGATGACACCTTTGTCAAGTGTTTTTTCTTATTACAATCGGAAAAGAAAAAAATACCCCATGGAGTTTCTTGCTATTTCAAATAACTCAAATACTATTGGTAAGATTTTCAGTTTTTGCAGTGAACAGTAGTGATCAATAGCTTATTTGTATAACTTTAGATAGATGTAAGACTGCTGAAACTTGTTATACTTAAGTTAAATATTTAAGTGTGGCTAGAAAAATATACAAATAGAACTTTGAATTTGACACTCACAACAAAGAACAGTACTGTAAATATAAACATTTCCAGGTTTGAAGATCTGCATAGCATTTCAAACACTGTAATTTATGACCTATGTTTAGGTTTAATTTAACAACAATGGAAAAACATTTACCACAAACAGGTGGCCAGTTTTTACATCCAACTTTCCCAAGAATGCAGTGTTACATTTCCATTTTTTTAATTGAAATATCAACTCAAGTGTAATTTTTTTTTCCACGTACCTTCAGCTGTGATATTTGAATTTTAAAGAGATCATAAATTGAAAAGAAAATCAACCTCTTTCTACTACAACGATGCATCTGCCCTCCACATGGAGAACTTGTGGATTATATAAAAGATGACACTGCTAAATTTCTGAGTGTGTGTGTGCAGTTTTCATTTGCTGTCTAAGCAAACAAAGTCTTTTTAGGCCAAATCCATTATCCACACTCCACTCTTCAACACAGAGATAAATTCTGTTCTAAAATCTGCATAGTCTTTGTAGTAAGATGCCAGTTCCAAAGAACAGTTACAGGTGTGAGCCAAGGGCGCCCTTGCAAACTGTGGCCATTCTGCTGTGAATGTGACTTTAATGGTCTTAGATAGGAACAAGTGAGAACCTGTGCAGTACCTGAGGAATAGGCCAAGCTCCTTCTCATCTATTTCTCTCACAAATCTCAAAAGATGATTGGAGGTAGTTTGTTTTTCCAGTGACATAGATCCTGGGAACTTGATGGTTTTGGTAATGTTTCTTGGCTTGGGCTTGAGATCATCCAGAATCTTATTCAGTCCTTCCCAACTCATGGATTGTCCAACAGACCTGAGAATTGGCTTCCAACACTTCATGATAATGCTGGTTCTTGTACCATCTCTTTGTGGGCCATTTCCTCCACCAGACTTGGCAGGTTTTCTTCAGTTGGGAGTACACAGCAGTTGTGACTGCTGAGTATGCTGATGAGTTCATCCATATCTGCCCTGTTGAAGTTGCTAATTGCCTCAGTTAGTACATCATTCTCAGATGTGCTGATATAGCTGAAGAAATCCTCCAGTAGACTGTCTTAACAGGACAGAGATAGAGCCTCTGTAAGAAATGGAGGGGCAAGTTGGACTGGAAAGAACTGAAATTTCTGCCATCCAAAGGCCAAGATGTGAGCAACAGCAGTCCACTCTTTCTCTTGGAATTTGTGGTGCAAAATTGGGATCATGTAGCTGGTTCCACAGGTCTTTGTTGCATAAAACATATCCCAGAAATCAGTGAGGCAGTCTCTGGTGACCCCACTCCCAACTCCAATCTCAACCTAGCCCCATTCAAGCACATGCCTGATTGAAATATTAGCATCCAGTATGCAGTTGTCTGTAAATGTTTCAGTCATGTCCACAGTGTGCTTTGTAGTTCAAAATGACTTGCTTCTCCACTATATTCTCTGGATTTGCAAAAAAATCAGCGGCCATTGTGCTGGTGGAACTTGAAGCCTGCTCAGAATCCACAATGTGAATAATATCATCTTCCATCTCAGCAACCACTACTGCTTCTATTTGATTTTCAAAGACTGTGTTTGCACCGCTTCTTTGTTGGCTGTTAACTGGCCATTAACCAGGACTTACTGTGGACTTGACGTGTAGAGGTGAGTATATCCAAGTCATATCCAAGTACAATAACCTCATCAACACTGGATAGATCTATAAGAGGCTGGCCTAAAGTTTGAGAAGCAGGAGTAGTTTGGAGTGTTGAGGTAGTATTGGGACTGCTCCAAGAGAAAGGCCTACTGCTGTACCGGGGTCTTTTGACAGGAGTGGGGGAGAGCAGTGATGGGCTGGATGAGGATGGAGATGCATGTGTGGCTGGCCCAAGTGTGTTGGATTTGTTAGGTGAAAAGGGCATGTCTGTTGTTCCATCACTAAGCTCAGAATCACTACAATCTGTTGGCTTTGTACAGAGGTATAGTCTGAGGAACTTGTAATTAGTTTGATCTAACAAACTTCCAGCTGTGACACTACCCTCAAGGGGCTCCTCAGAACCAGTGACAGAAAGCATGCACTTAAAGTCCTCTAATTTGCCTTTTGTCGATGTACTGTGGGGAAAACAAGTTTTTTTTCCATTATTCAAGGACTGTGGATACAGTGTCATCTTTGCTTACAACCATCTCTCGTGTCCCACCCCCAGTAGGCCTTCTTACTTGTTTGTACATAGAATCCTGGTAGTTCAACCAGCCAAGTTCTGTTTACCTTGTCTTTTTTTCGACATTCTTATTTCCACAAAGTGTAGGCTTAGTTAAAGCTGCTGGTTGCTGTGGCTGTGGCAGGTGGACAGAAGCTTCATCTTCTCTCTTAGCCTATTTATTAAAGTTTGTTTCCTTTGCTCTGTATTCGCTATCCTTTCACTCGAGGATAACTCCTTCCAGTTTCTGGCAAAGACTTGGTCTCCATATCGAGGAATAAAGGTAGACAGTTTATCTTCTCCAAGGAACTTTGCAATGTCTTGACCGATCTAAAGCACAAAAGCAGATATGATGTCATATTCACCTACCGGTAACCATCACACTCAGAAAAAGAAAGCTCTGAAAGGGCTCTTCACAGAGAGATTGTTCTCCCCTATATCCAGAGGTGATAGTAATGAGTTACATTTTCTTGAGTAACTTTTTGGTTAAACTCTAATTTTAATGCAAATACTTTTTACTTTTACTTGAGTAACATTGTTCTAAAATAGTTTCTGTTTATTTCTGTGAAAGCATATCAACCTCTCTAAGCCTTTTATTACCCCACATACTCATAATTGTGGCCTCAAGTGGTGTTCTAGCCTACACACCAATGTGAGCCTGGTGATAAACCTTGAACTAGTGCCCAGTCTGAACATTACTAGTAGTTTCTCCACTACAACCAGAATGACATTAGCTGGTTTAAGCTGGACACAAACTGAGCCACCAGTTCAACCAGCTTGATACCAACTACGTTACAGATCACAAAACCTCTTACGATAAATTAAGATACATTTCTGTTACTCTTTGGTTTCTGACAAATAAAGTTTATATTCTATTCTATTCTTACACTAGTCATCGCTGTTTTTGTTTATTTGTTTTCAACAGCAAGGGTGTGTGTCCAACCTTTGCTGCAATTTAGTAGTTAGCAGTATTAACTGAGGTCATATAAATCATTTTATGTCCACCTAGTGAAGGCAAACTCAGGTATTATGTCATTATCAATGTCCATATGTATCATATTTATGGTTCTACAGACTTACAACAACCAGATTGGTCCAAAATAGGAGGAATGGAGGAATCCCTCCATGCTGAAAGCAGCTTCGTTGATGGTAAGCAAAGCTTGCACTGCACTGTGATGTTGCGTCCTTCTTGCCCAGGTTTGTAGGTAAAATGTTCTCTAAATTCACCTGCCAAAAATGCATTTATGTCCTCCTCCTGGTCGTTTTTCGCACCCTCTGCCATTCTAATTCGGTTGTGTGTAAAGTGCTCTTACGCCAGAGCCGGCCGTGGGCATAGGCAAATGCTAGGGGCACCAAAAATGCGGGGGGCATTACTACTATTATTTCAAAATATTATAAAAGCTCACAGCAACATAGCATCATAGCAAAGACTATTCAATAACGGAGAGGCCTTTCTTCTGAGTTCTGGCTCGTTGCACTGTACCTGTCCTCTGTGAGGGGGGCGGGTCGAGAGGCCAGTTGTCTGAATCTGACCGCACTGAGACCCCAAGACCAGGAGAGATTTACTGATACTGTAGCGGAATTACAAGGTCCAAAAGACTGAAACCATCCGGTACCCAGTGAAGGAAAAGAAGGAAAGGAGAGGAAGACGTGAAGAAGATGCAGGTACAGTAACATCAATGTGATGAAGTGAATGAAATTCATAGTTTAATAATCGTAGTTACTGTTGTTGGAGCAGAGTGTTAGCTTGCTAGCTTACTTCGGACGATAGCAGCATTGTTTAATAATCAATAAATAGCTGAGTCGATGTGTGTTAATGTTACTCCACCTTAAATTCATCAGGACCATTTGGTAAGTTAACGTCAGGCCTGTTCAGGTGTTATTTTACAGGTGTCTTTCCTGCTTGTCAGTTAAAATGCTGTTAGTTTTCCATCCCCTTTGTAATAGGGTCATTGTAAGCCTTTGGTTTATTGTGTCACAGTTTATGTTTGTTATAGTTTACATCAGTGTTAAAGTGCAGTTACACTGTATTGCTGTTAATAATCCACACCTTAGCTTTCTCATATCATTCATGGGTGAAATATACACACACACACACACACACACACACACACACACACACACACACACACACACACACTGCACTTGCACTCTGGTTAGACTGAATTGCATTGCAATGACAATAATGTTGAATGAATCTCATCACATTTTCATTATTAGTCTATATTAGTCTTATGTATAGCACACATCAAGCATCTGTTTTTTTATTAAAATGTAACATGCAGTGCTCAGATATTCTTCTCTTCTCTCTTCAGATGCAGTTTTAACATATTTCAGCACAGCAGAGTGACACAGCATCAGGTGCTGCTGTCCCTCTACCTCAACACAGCAGACTGACACAGCATCAGGTGCTGCTGTTCCTCTACCTCAGCACAGCAGAGTGACACAGCATCAGGTGCTGCTGTCCCTCTACCTCAGCACAGCAGAGTGACACAGCATCAGGTGCTGCTGTCCCTCTACCTCAGCACAGCAGAGTGACACAGCATCAGGTGCTGCTGTCCCTCTACCTCAGCACAGCAGACTGACACAGCATCAGGACTTAAGGCTGCACCAGTAGACCTGCTGACTGGACATCTCTTCTAACTGACTATGTAAAATCAGAGCTAGTTCACAGAGGACCAGTTTAAATAAAAAAGCAGGTACACATTTCCCCAAAACAAAGATGGCAGAGTGTCAACATGACTTCTGTAACAGAGTCTTAGTCGATGTTGAAAAAATCAAAAGAAGCTGGCTGATGTACTCAAACAGAAATGATAGCTTGCACTGCTTCACGTGCTAAAAGTTTTCTCCAACAGAATACAAACTAAATAAGGAAGGACTAAAGGACTGGAGACATGAAAGCCACTTGCTGAAGGTTCATGAGGATAGATAGCAGCACAATACCCACATGGCAACATGGAAGGAGTTGGAGGTCATTTTGCAAAGTGGCTGACAATAGATAAGTGAGAGATGGCACTCTGAGGCTGAGAGATAACATGTTTGAGTAATGCCTTATTTATATTGTATTTTTATCACTTGTTTCTTTCTTCAGTTTTTCTTTGGTGTGATATTTTTGACTTAAAACAAATCAAATCTTAAACACATACATGCAGTTTTTGTGTGAGTGTATGAAAATTGATTGTGAAGTTGACTGTGATGCAGGGGGGCGCCCGCTAACATCTTGCCCAGGGCACCAAATTACTCAGGACCAGCAGTGTCTCGTGCATTGACTTGCAGTGTACCTGCATACATAATGTCACCTGGATCAGCACAGTGCAACCTGCGTGTAGTGCCGTGAAGTCATCCCTACAAGAAATCCATTGTTTTTGATGACGCTGAAGTTAGCCTCCGATTCGGCACCTTCCGATTCGGCACTTGAGAGGAAAGTTAAGAGGAAATTAACGTAACGTGCAGTGTGACTGTTTGTACACTGATTGTCTGTTTTTTGTGACACTTCTTGATGTAAAAACATTTTAGACATTTTAGGTAAGACATTAACTTTGCCTGACACCCGCTATTGTATTGGTGAAACGTTTATTTTATTTGTGAAAATGCTAAAGGGGAGATTTCACCATTTTTGTTTGATACCTACAGATCTCATTAGACCAGGTCCTGATCAAAAACCACTGTACCTAGACTTCTCAAATCTGGATTAGAATATCCTACAGAGGCTAAACATTCATTATAAAACAGTTTCTGATCTGTGAAACCTTTATTCTGTTTGTGAAAATGCAATAAAGGCACATTTCACCATTTTCTCAGCATATACACCACATTAGACCAGGTCTTGATAAAAAAAAACAAAACAAAACAAAACAAAACAAAAAAAAACTATGCCTAGACTTGTCAAATCTGGATTATATTATCCTACAGAGGCTAAACATTCATTATAATACAGTTTCTGATCTGTGAAACCTTCATTCTCTTTGTGAAAAGACATTAAAAGAAGATTTCACTGTTTTCTCAGCATAAATACCACATTAGACCAGGACCAGATCAAAAATCACTATGCCTAGACTTCTCAAATCGGGCCTAGATTATCATGGCTGGCTCTGGAACCCGTTTGCAGTGGCTTGTGTGAACCCAGGTGGCTCTCTCTGCGATCTTCACTGCCGTCTCCGTGGTCAGAAGCACTTGGAAGGGACCGTTCCATCTGCAAGCTCTCCAGTTCTTTCTCCTGAGATCTCGAATGACGACCCAATCCCCTGGCTCCAAATCATGCAGTTTGTGGGCTGCTGGGGCAGGCAGAGCGTCCTTGACCTGTTTGTGAATATCAGAAAGAACAGAGGACAGGTTTGCACAATAACGCAACATTTCATCTGAGGTGTCTGGACGGCAACACATTCTGGCCTTTAATTCAACCCAGTTTAAATTTAACCTGTTCCTTCTTGTGTGAGTTAGGGAATGCAGACAATACGGGGCTCACCGCTCCAAGAGACATTGGAGTCAGCATTTAGCTGTGTGGGTCAAAGGTTAGCAGGGGACAAGGCCACTATAGGAACTGAATTGGAGCCTGACTCCTGTTCCAGATGGAGGATATTTAAACAGACACATCTCCAGAAAAGGATAGAGGGCTCATCTAGGTAATTTTGGAGTACAAGCCCGAAGGAGGGACAGTAACAGATTTGGTCATTTATGGGAGATGGACCTTCAACCCACCACAGTAACCAATTAGGAGTAAGAAAGTACTGCCCAAGGGACTTAAAGAAGGGTCCCACGAGTAGAGACGGGGGTGGCACTTGGTAGAATTCCTAAGAGCGAAGGGGTAGGAGTTCTGATAGGGCAAGAAGGGCAAAAACGTTTGGCATTACTTTGCCCTAGATTGGAGAACATCAGATGTGGGGCCACACTCTGCTCAGATGCTAGGCTCAAGTCTGTTTTAATAAAGATTGCTCTATCATTCCACCCAGCCTTGCCTCCGCAGAATTTTTTATCAACCTACTACACGCCGATATCTTTGAGGAAGACAGCCCAGAAACCACACATCCTCACACTGACCTGTCCCTGGGAGCTGTCTCATGCCGGGCCCAATCCCGGTGTGCAGAGGTCGACCAAACAAGATTTCAAAAGGCCTAAGGTTGCTTTTAGCTCTGATTCTAGCCCTCATGTGCATGAGGACGGTTGGCCAGGCTTTGGTCCATGACAGACCTGTTCCTTCGCAACATTTAGCAAGCTTGTTTTTCAGGGTGCCATTTTCTCTTTCTACGGCACCTCCGCTTGCTGGGTGGTAGGCGCAGTGCTGTTTTAGGTCAATACCTAAGTAGTCCCCCACACTTTTCAGGGCTGTATTTACAAAAGGTGTGCCATTATCACTGGAAATTTTAGCTGGAATTCCCCAACGTGGGATAATTTCTGTGATTAAAGCTTTTGCAACTGCTGCCGCATCCTGTTTGGATGTAGGGAAAGCTTCCACCCACTTAGAAAACATGTCGACCACCACGAGACAGTATTTCTTTCCCTCACTAGGCGTTAGTTCAATGAAATCCATTTGTAAATGATCGAATGGTCTTTCAGGGGGTGGATGGGCGCCCTGTTGCGTCCGAAGACCTCCCCTGCATTGTTTGTGGCACAGATCACACACCTTTTGCAAAAAAGTTTGGGAGAAGGCTGAGAAGCCCTTTGTGAACCAATATCTTTGTATCTCACTCATCATTCCCCCTTTTGACACATGATCTCGTCCATGTGTCAACTTAGCATAGTAAGGAAAAAGATATTTGGGCAAGCACGGTTTGTTGTTAGGACCATACCAAACATTCTCTTTGACAGCGCAACCAGCTTGCCTCCAGTTGGCCTTCTTCTGTGGAGTGGCTTTCGCTTGTAGTTCCTGCAAATCTGCGAAAGGTGTCAGAGGTGAGACAGGGATAACAACACATTGTTTTGTTAGTCGCTGCTTAGCTGCTGTCTTCGCAGCGGCGTCTGCTCTGGCGTTTCCCTGTGAAATGAGGTCGGGTTTGTTAGTGTGAGCTTCACATTTACAGAGAGCAATTTGTTTTGGTAGCAGCAGAGCATCGAGGAGGGAGGCAACCAATGTGTGATGTGCAATTGGCTTTCCTGAAGCCGTCAGGAATTTTCTGTTTGCCCAAATTTGGCCAAATGAATGACAAACTCCCCATGCATAACGACTGTCTGTGAAAATGTTAACAGACTTGTCCTTGGCCAATGTGCATGCTTTCGTTAAGGCTACAAGCTCTGCAGCTTGAGCGGAGTAGTTTGAGGGGAGAGGTTCAGCTAGAACAATGTCATGTAATGTTGTGACTGCAAAACCTGTTTGGTTCTTTCCTGTCCCTGGGTCCCTTGATGCTGAGCCATCCACAAACAGTTCCAGGTCTGCATTCTGAAGTGGCACTTCCTGCAGATCAGATCTGGGAGAGCAGACTTCATTAATGATAGCAACACAGTCGTGCGCTTCTCCATCGTCAGCTGTGGGAAGAATGGTAGCAGGATTAAGAACTGTACATCATTTCACAGTAATGTTTGGGAGCTCTAGCAGAATGGTGTTGTATCTCAGCCACCTAGCAGCTGAGAGATGAAAGGTTTTCTGCTCGAGCAAAATTAAGGAGACAGCGTGGGGTACCAGCAGTGTCAGATCAGAATACCCTACAATGTCTCGAGAGGCCATCACTGCTTTCTCTGCAGCAGCCACAGCTCTGAGGCAGGCAGGCAAGCCTGCCGCCACTGAATCAAGTTTTGATGAAAAGTACGCTACAGGCCTGTTGCGGCCCCCGTGGTCTTGTAGCAATACGGAAGTCATGTACCCACCCTTTTCGTCGACTGTCTGGGTGAAAGGTCGTGAGCAGTCGGGGTCAGTTTGAGGTCAGTGAATGCTTTGTCAGCGTCAGTCGTCCACTCAACTTTGTCATTCGCATTGAGGCCTTTCCCACGGGCGATTGCTGCCAATGGTGCCTCTATTTCTGCGTAGTTCAGGATCCATTGTCTGCAATATGACGTCATACCCAAAAAACTCATTACTTGCTTTTTGGTGAGAGGCCTCGGAATAGACTGGATTGCAGCTATTCTGGAGGGAGAGAGAATCTTCCCTTCCCTTGTGATCACATGACCTAGGAAAACAACTTTCTCACAGACAAACTGCAGCTTTGACGGGCTTGCTTTGTGTCCATTATCAGCCAGATGGGAGAGCAAGGCCACTGTGTCTGCTACACAGGCTTCTCTGGTGGGAGAGCAAATCAACAGATCATCCGCATAAGTCAACAGTGCACTATTGCTGGGCAGCTTCAAAGAATCCAAATTGTCATGCAGTGCTGCGTTAAAAATTGTTGGTGACTCGGAACTCCGGTACCTCAGTGACGTCATCAACAAAAAATCTTTCATGACAAGCATCAAAAGAATCAAAACAACCCTTATTTGACCTGACAAATTTTGACAAATCCCCTTTTGTGTCAGGTATGAGCTCGACAGATCGTACTGCAGTTACTACAGCTGAAAACCTTTTTCTATATGTTCTCAAACTGTGGTGATACTCAACATGTGGATCGGACATCTGTGTCCAACCTGTTGCATCATTGCATGCCCTGGTCCATGGTCCCAATTCCTGCCACCCTTTCCCCTTTGGTTTTATCAATGGAATGTGAGGGTCAGAGTTCGGTACCGAGAACAAACGCTGTGAGTGGGAATCCATCAAGGTTACAGAAGCAACACACATTTTGTCGTTCCAATACAACCACACAAGCCTCAGTTTATCTTGTCCCTGTCTCTAACTGCACCAGTTTTTTTCAAAGCTTGTATCAGGACCGAGGGAGATGTGTGCTGTGCACTGAAGGTCTTGTGCTCTCACCATGTCTGCGTGTGTGTTGCGTGTGTGCGCTGTGCATGCTCTGGCTGTCTGCAGGAGGGTGTGATTTACAGAATCAAGAGCTGTGAGGGGGAGCTGCCAGTGATATGAGTAAAAAAGATCTTCTTTACCATACTTCACGAATGTGGCTGCTTCCCTAACCACCACTAACCCCTCCGGAGTCTAAACCAATACCCAAAGCACACATTAGATCTCTCCCTATGAGATTCACGGGACAGTGTTTAGAAAGCAGAAAAGAGTGTTTAAAACGGCCCTGTAGCTCATCTTCACATGCAAGTGGAGTAGTGTACCTTTCTGTTGTTTATTTTCAAGATATGTGATAGCTTGCAGTGTAAGGGCATACATCTCTTGTGGTGTGTGTGTGTCAGTGTTGGTGCTCTCACGTGAAAGATGCATAGGTTGCTTCTCCTCCTCAGCCTGTGCGTCAAAACCAGATTCGTCCATCACTGTACTCGGCTCCTCAGCTAGTCAGTCGTCTGTTGTGTCGTTCTCTGGGCAGTTGTCTTGCCAATGTCCCATTTTTCCACATCTATGACAGGCGCCAGGGCGTTTTTTGAATCTGCCCCGGTGTCCCTTTCCTCGTCTGCGTTCGCGGTGCTCGTAGGATGCCAACTGAGCCAATTGGAGTCTTTCTGTCAAGCCTGTCGCCTTTAAGTTCTTTTCGTCGTTGAGGAACTTTTCTGCGTGGTTGGCCTGTTCCTCAACGGTTTTGAGATTTGCATTGTCCCAGTTCACACATTGTTCTCTCACCATTCTGCTGAGCTCTGGCTTCATGCCATTCATGAAGCAGTCCCGTAGCTGGGCCTCCCAGGGAGTAACTTCATGGATACCTCCCATGACTCGGGGCTTCGCAAGGCCACTGTGTGTGGTGTGGACTGCGGTGAGTCTGACCAGATAGTCCGCTAAGAGTTCATTGTCACGTTGTTTGCAGGCAGAAATCTTCCCCATGTCTAATTTCAGAGGGAAGGTCTGTCTGATTCTGTAACATATGCCAAATTGTCGTCGCTGGCCCAGTCAGAGTTCTCTACCCTAATGTCCTCCACGGGGTAGTCGCCCGCAACCCGGGCCCATGTTGTACCCATCTGAACCATCAGCAGGCGTTGCAGTTCAGCAGTGGTGGGCTTGAACTGTCGGCAAAAGGTTATGAGCTGAACCGCAAACTCTGCTCCCCCATTGCGGACGTCTGGAAGCGATGCGGCAGCTTCCAGCTGCACTCGACCCTCACTCCCCGCCACCTCCACCATGGGAGCCTGGAAGTTGTACACAGAGTTGCTCTGTGTGTGGTGAGGGCTGTGGCTGATGGTGGCATATGGTGGTAGTGTGTTTAGGCTCTCAACCACCAGCGATTGCCTCGCTCTGCCCCGCCCTGGGTGGAATTCTCGCCGTATGACGGGTGGTGGGTGTCGTAGGAAGGCGGGCGGCGCGGAGGACATCCCAGCTGCTGGTTCCCAGTTCTGCAGGAGGCCCTGGAGTCCTCTCGTGGCGTGCAGACGGTGCAGGTGGTGCAGATGGTGCAGATGACTTAACCGGAGCCGAGTCCAGATCGGGATCTAGTTTGAGACACTGAGACTGAGAGGTTAGAGGAGCTGGCCCTGCCTGCCGGTTCTTATCCCTGTGAAAAGCTTCCTCCTGGCAATTTGTGAAAGCTTCCCAATCTGGTTCAAATGTCTGTTTGTTCTTTCCGCTCTTCCCTTTTTTCTCCTTGCTTTCCCTTTCCATTTGTCAAGTTGATCCACACTCTTCTTACCGTAATTGGCAATCATATACTGAATGTGAGGGGAGGTCAGCTTGAGTGGATTATCGTTGTCCCCCTGAATTTTGCTGTTTCCTGAACCCATTTTGGTTTTTATTACCCCCGAATTGATTGTAAAAAATTTCTAAAGGAAACAAGGCGTTGTTAAAATTATTTTTCTTTCATTCGAGTGGATATGAGACCAAGGAGCGGTAAAATCAACAAAAGAAATGGATAAAAGGCAATGCAATGACCTAGACAACTGTTTTCTAACAAAAACCCAATCCGCAGAATTTGTAACTTCGGGAAAAAACCCAATAGAGACAAACAATTGACACATGCAACCGAAAACTCAACAACTAACACAGAAACAAACGGAGACCGACAATTTACACATATGAACGAAACCTCAACAACTACACAGAAACAAACTGGGGATAGACAATTGACACATGCACACTCCCTTTCCGTCCGGCACCCTTTTTTTTCTTCTTCTAATTTCTAAAGTCACTCAGAGGAGGGAAAGAACGGAAAAAGAGGCATAGGAAAGAAATGAAATGTTAGTTCTGTCTGTGTCTGAGCAGGCCCTTGGCACTGCGACCCACTTTGAGAAATTACTTTCCCCCTAACGAGAGAGAGGGACAAATCTGGGCATCAATTTCCCACGTGATTTGCTCTACTCCCAAGAAGGAAAAACTCAGTGCTCGCTGGCTCTCAGTTCCTCTCTATCACAAACCGGAGTTCTCTAGAAAAACTCACAGGGACTGAAACCCTTTTGAAGCTTCCTTGATTCTACAGCGGTTCGAAAACCCAAACCTGTCCTGTTGACACACCTGTCACGCCCACCCAAAAGTGGCGAGAATCGATTCCAGTACGTACACACACACACCGACGGTCTGTTGAATATTGGCTTACCGAGAAGACAGCTTCCACACAGTTCTGTAGATCACAGCTGTGAGCGAGCCACCTTGTCTCAGGCGTCAGGCCCTCACGTCTCTGCTCCTTTGATGGTGAGGTTGAGGTTCTGGAGTCCGAGCTCCCGGGTACCCTTTGAACCGTGTTACACCCGCAAACGTAATAACTGCCCACAAACGTAATAAACCACAAACGTAATACAAATCTGCAGCTTTGAATGTAATAATCCCGCAAATGTAATACATTTCCCACAAACGTAACAAAATTTGCCTACTGCAAACGTAATACTGAATTTCCTGCAAATGTAATAACTATTACATTTGCAGGAAATTATTACATATGTGGGAAAGTGAAAATCTGTAAATGTAATAACTTCCCACAAATGTAATATGAGACAAAATAATGATCTTTGTGGTTGTTGTTGTTTATTTGTTTACTTATAAACCTGCCAATAGTGACTGAATGTTGACAAGCAACCCGCAGGTCAGGTGGGGCAGGTCAGAAAGTGACAGAGCAGTGTTCTAAGTTATTAATAACACACACACACACACACACACACACACACACACACACACACACACACACACACACACAGGTCATGCTCATAATTTTAAGGGCTATGGCTACAAGCCTATGCTGGTGGCTTATGAGAGCCAATGTTTGAACCATTTAATGTCTGCATATCAAAGGCCGGGGCTGCACAGTGGCCCAGTGGTTAGCACTGCTGCCTCACAGCTAGAAGATCCGCGGTTTGCGTCCCGGTTAGGACGCCTGGGATCTTTCTGTGTGGAGTTTGCATGTTCTCCCTGTGCAGCGTAGGTTTTCACCGGGTACTCCGGCTTCCTCCCACAGTCCAAAAACATACTGAGGTTAATTGATTATTCTAAATTGTCTGTAGGTGTGAATGAGAGTGTGCCTGGTTGTTCGTCTCTATGTGTAGCCCTGTGATAGACTGGCGAACTGTCCAGGGTGTCCCCTGCCTTCGCCCTAAGTCAGCTGGGATACGCTCCAGCCCCCCCGCGACCCTGCAGAGGATTAAGCGGCGTACATATAATGTGTACAGATAATGGATGGATGGATGGATGCTATACATTCATTACAACACAGTATCTGATCTGTGAAACCTTTATTTTATTTGTGAAAATGCTGGGAAGTCACATTTTGCCGTTTTCTCAGACTATGGACCACATTAGACCAGGTCCTGATCAAAAACCACTATGCCTAGACTTGTGAAATCTGGATGAGATTATCCTACAGAGGCTATACATTCATTACAACACAGTTTCTGATCTGTGAAACCTTTATTCTATTTGTGAAAATGCTATGAAGTCATGTTTGTCCATTTTCTCAGACTTTAGACCACATTAGAACAGGTCCTGATCAAAAGCCAGTCTACCTAGACTTGTCAAATCTGGATTAGATTATCCTACAGAGGCTATATATTCGTTACAACACAGTTTCTGATCTGTGAAACCTTTATTCTATTTATTCTATTTGTGAAAAGGGTTAGTTTCTCACAGGCAACCTCACATATTTAAAACAAAAGCCAATAATCAACAAAATAAAACATACATTAGCCATGTTTCATTAGCTTACCTGATAAGGAGGGAATCTTGGGTACTGTATGATTCTTTTTCTCGATCCTCCTCCGGGCAAAGTTGTCGGCACTGAGTAAAGATGGAATTAGCGCCCCCTGCTGGCACTGCGCTTTTATACAAGCGTGTACTTGTCAGGCCTGAGAGAGGCAAACTGTGACACTGACACGGTCGACCGGCGGGTATTTCACGTGATACGTGATACTGGGTTGGATGTTGGGTCTTTTAGCTTCAATATACAGAGATGTTGGGTGTGATCTGGGTAGAAGTTGGGTGTGAACCAACATCTACCTACAAGACGTTAGAGGGTTGGGCTTCAGAATGCTGGACGCTAGGGTCTCTGTGAGTCTGTCTTCTGTTAGGGTTTGATGCCACTTGGAGATCGACCCAGAGTTTTGGCTAGTGCAATACACTTATATTTGGCTGACCAGGCCTTGGTCAGGCACTTGCAAAGTCTGTTAGTCATATGGTGCAGAGACTGGCCAGTGGCTTGTTCAGCTTCTCAGGTCTCAGCCAGTGGGCAGATGGTCTTTGATGTTCCCCATCACATTATAACTATTTATGAGGAGGTAAATAAAGTTTTTTTTTCTACAAAGTAGCAGTGGATGACCTGCGCCAGATGCTAAATTGAAACACTATGGTTCCAGGCCACTACGAGACCCCTGAAAGAGACAAGCCTTGGGTCTATGAGGACTGTCTTCGCCTTCATCACAAACCATGTGTGTGTATTGCGTGCCAAAAGCCAGGAAAGCTGTAGGCCCCAACTTCACACACCCACATGTGGTGGTGCTCTACCATAACCTTGGAGTCCATAATCTCAGTTTGCACCCAGCATGTCACTACCAGACCCTGACTAGGCTAAGCTAATGCCTCCACGGGCCCTGCCCATGACTAGGAGTCCGTGATCTCAATAGGCACCCAGCATCTCATTCCCAGACCCTGACTATAATAACTTAAGGCCTCCAGGGGCCCCACCACATGACTGGGAGTCCATGATGTCAGTAGGCAATCACCATGTCACCACCAGACAATGACTATGCTAACTTAAGGTCCCAGGCAACCCAACACATAGATGCTTCCTCAAATAATCTGAGTTGCCTCCCAGGGGCCCAAGGTGTTCTAGAGGTGCCCCAAAATTAAAATGTATTTTTACTTTGTCTGACTTGTCTACAGGGTCAAGCAAGGTAGCAAAATGGCCCCCAGGGGCCCCAAACTAAAAGTGTAATTGAAGGCCATCAGATCTAGGCTGAGCTGTGCTTCAGTATTCTGCATGAAAGAGTACTTGTGAGTCTTCTGTTCGAGTTTGACAACATTTGGAGCTGAAATTAGTTTTTCTTACGTCAAGGAATCTTAAGGGTATATGTTATGCGCTATAACCTTTATATACTGAGAAGATGGTCCGAAAGACATCCTGAGTTTTAGGGGTAAAGTTTAGGTCACTTCCTGTTGTCCTAGTGTGCAATTGGACCTCAGCTTTACAGCAAAAATGACAGTGAGTCAGTACAGCCACATTAGGCTGAACAGGCCTCAGTAATACACTCGCAAAGTCAAACATTGTGACCTTTGGTGATCTTTAGCAAATTGTAGTTATTTGTTACAATGTAAATGGAGTATGTAGTGGCAAATATAGGCTGGGTAATGATCATGCATATAAATTGATTTGAGAAATACACCTTGCAGTAGTGTGCTAACAGTGAATATGAGCCTGATGTAAGACCGAGGTCAGATGCTCCCTTTAATTTTACAAGGCTGGAGTGAGGGAGCACTCAAAGCCACAGATAGAGGCCTGGGTGAGACACTTTTGTAGGCATTAAGGAACACATTACAAAATGAAGATGATAGTCTCGGGTGATCATGACAAAGGGGGGTGGTCCAAGAAGGGCGTTGGTGACCTTGACCCCAGGTACAAAAGAGGGAGATCGGGGGAGATTTCTCAGTTGCACCGGGGTACCTCATGGATTTATAACTTCTCTTGGAATAAACACCTTTTGGGACTGAAGACCTGCTGCCTTGCCTCTTATTTCAGACTTAGTCTCTGAGCAGTTTCAACTCTGTTCTGGACTTAGGCTCTGAGCAGTTTTCACCTCTGATTGGGACTTAGTCTCTGGGCTGTTTGCCTCTGAGTTGGAGTTGACTGCAAACACAGCAGTCTATGAGAATGGCCTGAGCTTTTCTCGAGGAGGCTCAGGTCCTTTAATGTTTGTATGTTTGTAACAGGATTCTCCAGATCTTAAAGGCAAAATGTTTCTTTTTTAAAACCTTTGACACTGGTGAGACTCCCATAACTGAAAAACAAAAACCAATTCATCTCACCCCATACAGTCGTAATGCTCCGTTATTTCACATGTGGCTTGATAAGAAATGGATGCTTCAAATCTGCCAAAGTAAAAGATTGCAAACATGAAAATAAAATAGTCATTTTTTTGTACTATCAGTCAAATGATTTCTGAATGTAAATCTATCAAACTTTTGTTTCAACTTTTATTTAACAGGCCCTTATCCAAAGACAAACTACCGTATATATATGATCAGCAACAAAAACAGGATGTTTGTGGCAGTAGAGAAGGTGAGAGAGACAGGATGGTTTGAAGAGCTTAATGAAACAGCTATATTAACATATCTCTGGTCTCAAATTGGAATTGTTGCACTAATTATTTCTTGTAACCATAAAGGCTGCATTTATGCCCCTGAGACAATTAGCTGAAATGATCATCATTATGAAATCTCTATGAAAATGGTCTCCATTGTGGAGAGGACTTACAAACATGCATATACACACACACACAGGCTATTCATTCATTTATTGTCATTTCTTGTTGACCATTCACTTTAATATATCCACAGAGACTTAAGTTGCTGCTCCGTCTGTTTTCTGCCCCTCACGATTAGCCGATTGAAAATGGAAGGTGAGAAACAAATAGTAGCTATTTCATTCTGATGCAGAATAAACCAGCATTTTACAAGAAGGCTATACATGAAAGAACATAGTGCTATTTAATACAGTGAGTAAATATTCCAGCTGATTTATCAGCAATATAAACTTTAAATGGTAATTGTAACGTTGTAAAGCTGAAGTGATGGGGGAGGGGTGGGTTAGTAACCGACACTGTTACTGTTCTTCACAGGTTCACATCAGACGTTCTCTGACGTTCCCTCATTGTTGGGCTGCGCTGAAAAGGAACTGGCAAATAAGGAACACCTCCTGAAAAAGCATCTGAAAGATGCAGTTGATTTTGTTTTAAACAATGAAGGTATGGAATATAGGTGAGATATTGAAGGGCAGATTGTGTAATTAATTTGTTTTAATTTGCAGAAAGTAAAGCATGTTACCAATGTCTTGAATTTGTTTTTCAGAGAAATGTGTGGTGGCCTGCTCCTGCAAGGACAGCAAGCAAAAGTCCAGAAGCCACTACCATTGGCCATTATGTCATTTTAGAGCTTTATCATGGGCAACTGGATTTATAAAGCATTTAAAAGCCATACATGGTAGGTGTTCTGCTGTGGCATCTACAAACATTTAATGTTGATGTCAAACAACATCACCATCTTATTTTGAAATGTAGGCAAATTCCCAAAAATGAGAGGGAGATTTTTCTTTTAAAACAAAGTCAGCAGTGGGATGGACAAGCATGGAGGGATGATCTTTGTATGGTGTAATTGACAGTGTCTCATGTGTAAGAGTAAAACCAAGCAAACTGGTTGGTTAGATGCAAAGTGAATAATAAAATACTAGTAATTTCATGAATTTGATTTGAAGCATTCAGAAAAACAATAGAAACAACTGACCATGTGAGATTAACAGTCAACGATAGTACTACATTTTATTACCAGGTGTTCTCTTTAGGTAATAAAGCACTGTATGAGCCATCTGAAGTTGACTATTAAATGTGTTTGTATATAGCTCACTCTGAACACCAGGGTGGAGTATAGGTTCTGTTCATGTAGTGATCATCAAACGTTGTTTCAAAATAACAGGTAATCAGTAGTAGTATGAGCCTATACAGTGGTGAGGAGCACACAGTTTTTACTGGAATGCTGCGTATTCTTAAAACAAGTATAAATCAATACTCCATAAGGGGAAAAATACTGATTTGTATTAACAGTAGTGAATTCATTTTTATTTTATTTTTTTCTGATTTTGGGGTGCATGTTTTAGTTTTAGAAATGTAAAATTTGATTGTATAACCTATATAATTCTAATGTGTTCTACATCTTCACAATGTCTATCTCCTGCAGGTATTGAATCACAGAAGAGAAAAGGTAATACATGGCCCTAATTATTAGTGTTTCAATTTTGCTTTTTGTTTTTTGATTCTCAAGAACGGTCAAAAAAGGTCTTGAATATTAAAAATAGTGTTACTTTGGATTTCGGAGTCATACGTGACATTTCAAGTTCCTTGTGTGCGTGTTGGAATTGAAGCAAGTGCCAAACTCATGTTTAATCTGTCACGTTGTGTTTAGTCTGTGTACGAGTGATTAGTCAACCCGATATTCATTTCGTGTGCATGTATTGCTTCTTTGTTCCCACGAACCTCATGTCTGTGTCTCAGTAGAGTTATTTAAGCCCGTTTTCATTTAAGAGAGACAATTGAGTTTGTATATAATTCCAGACATGTCTGTGTAACGTGTAAGTTAAGAAATATGCTCATGTCACACTGAAATTGGGTAATGAGTGTGTGCGCGATGCCTGCGTGTACTCTAGGCCACGAGACTCGCACGTGATTTGTTTATACATGTGTAATTATTACACTCTACGTGTACTTCGATTCTGTTAGCATTATGCTTGACTTCTGAACAGTCTAAAGCAAGAATGGTGCAATTTATGTAAGATAAGATTGTAGATAAGACAAGATTTATTTCATTATTATTCATTATTATTTTCTGTATGTTATTGCAGAACCACACAACTGAGAATTGAAGTAAAGACAGTTCATTGGAATTGATGGTGCCTGTCTCCTTCAAGTTTGGATTAGTCATAGACATCATTCCCAGTTCTGACCGACTGGCTGTAGCGCTTCAACCTGACTCGAACCCCAGTTACATACAGTCCTTTAATTATAAGTTTCTCCAATTCACGACAACTGGTGTCAGTTTGGGCGGACCAGGGTCACATTTGATTCAGTGGCCGGGCAGTGGAACTGTCCATGTCGAGGAACCGGAAGATCTCATCGTTGCATCCATCGTATGATGGGAATGTGGTGGATTTTCCAGGAGTCCCCAGGCACCCTAGCGGCCACCTCTGACATCCAAGTGGATGACATCGATGACTTGGAAAGTCACATGCTGGAAAGCAGCATCACCTGTGACATACACAACATAAATGCACAAAAAATCTGTGTAATGACAGATTTCCTAACAGCACAAAAGTGCATCCCATGCCTGCAGGACCTACCGGTGAAGCTGAGGACTCAGGAGGAACAACCACCACCATGTTTTGTACCCTCTGAGAACACCTGCCCCTACTGTCCAGGGCCCACCCCTCCAGCACTTAATCCCTCTAAAGTAGTGACCACCCAACCTATGGTGTATGGGATGAATTATGTAAAAAAAGGTAAGTCAATGAAAAAGTAACTCTATAGTTTAGCATGTTTAACTTCATCATTATATTATATTCATATCTGGCATCAATTGAAGGTTTTTGTTTATGTAATACAGTTTCACTGATTTCTTACAATTCTTTCAACCAAAAGGTGTCTCTAAAAAAGCTGTTTCTATAAAAGCGTGCCCAGTATGTTCAAACGTTGTGAGGTTCCAAGAATATTCATCTGGATTCCACAACTTTAACAATCGTGTGTTCCTAACACTGCCACTGTGTGAGCTTCTGCTGTCAGGTTTGGTGGTAAGGCAGACATAAAAACCTTTGTATAATAAAGTTTAATAAAAATAAAGTGATTAGTTATATTAGTTAGGGTTAGGGTTAGGGCAGTGGCGGGCCGTGCATTTCACACCTAGGCCTTCAGTAGTGCTCCATCTGAAATAATCCAACCCTTAATAACTATTTTATGGCTATAAAACTTCTACTGCAGGTACAGCTGCGACACACATAAAAAAGCATCAAAAATAACTTGATAAAATTGCAATATTATTTAGGAATATAGCAACATTTTACTCACCTGATTATTTGTACACAAAATCCATCCTCCTTTCTTTCCTCAAGAAGATTTCAATTACTCTGTTGTGCAGATTATCCGTGCGTTTCAGTTCCATCAAGAAGTCCTTTTCTATTGCCATCGAAGCTAATGCTGAAAGTCGAGCCTGCCCTGTCGTATTTCTGGCATAAGTTTTAATTCGCTTTAGGGCTGAGAATGTCCGTTCAACAGAAGCAGTAGACACGGGGATGGTCACCGCCAAACACACAAATGTGTATAGCTGCCTCATGCTCTCATTCAGATTTTTCTGCTGAAGGAAGTCAACGAGATCAGTGGGAGATTTTCCTGCAAAATCATCCATGGCATACATTACAGTCAGTTCTGTTCTTAGCCGAGGCAGATCGAAAAGTGTTCCGTGGCTCTGTGCTAAGCTGGAAAAGGCTGCATGTGGTAAATTTTTCTGGTATTCCCGAAACTTCTGGGGGTCGAGGAGGGTGACAAAGATCAGTTTTTCGTGGTCTTGAAATCTGGTCTGTGTCTGGCAAATAATATTGTCCAGAATCCTGCCGTGGAGTTGGCGGTAGTGCGCGCGAGGATCTTGCGCTGGACCTCTTCGTGCGCTCGGAGTGCCCGCAGTGCGTTCAGTAGTCTCGTAGATTTCCTCGTATCGGCTCCTCTCTCGCTCAACGGTGTCACAAAACTCCTTTACCCTTGCCAGACAAAACTGTACATCCAGTTTTTTGTCCTGGAGTATTGAAAAGAGCACATCTGAGTACTCAAAAATGCCATTAAATGTGTGAAGCAAAAAACAAAACTCAAAATCATCCAGACGTGCTTCAAATCCATCAGCACAGCGCACAGAGTCCTCATCATACTCGTCATGATGCTCCAGAATGTGATGAAACAGTTCCTTTAGAGCATCTCTCTTCTCAAAGACTGTATTGACCACTCTGGATGTGTACTGCCACCGTGTTGGTGCCACACGAGGGAGACGTCGCTGGCAGATTTCGTCCAGTAGTTGCGTGCGCCGAGGCGATCTAGAAAAAAATGCAGCAAGGCCATTGAGGTGGGCGAAAAAGATCTTGCATTCTTTAAGCTTTGAGGCCCCCTGAGTCAATACTAAATTGAGCCGATGTGCATAGCAGTGTATGAATAAAGCCAAAGGTGCTCTCTCCTTAACTTTAGCCTGCACCCCATTGAATCCAGAAGACATGACCGCTGCACCGTCAAAACACTGTGCTACAACTTTACCCAGACATTCATTTTCCACCAAAAATCGGATGATAAAACCTGCAATGTCATCGGCTCTCTTCCCACTGGTGACATCTTCAAATCTGACAAACCGCTCCTTGACACCTGTGTCCGTTACATAACGCAGAACCAGTGCAAGCTGCGCAGCGTTACTGGCGTCTGTCGTCTCATCCACCATAACAGAGACAAACGGTGCTTTATTAACTTCCCTTCTGATCTCTTCCCCCATCACTTCAGCAATAGCAGTGATCAGGTCGTTTTGTATTTTGCCCGACGTCCCACTAAACACTTTATTAGTGGACAGGTGGTAATATAAATCCGTGTTGCTCTCAGCAATGAGAGAAAGAAGCTCCACATAGTTTCCTGTTTTTGGATCCAGCGCTTTCATCGTGCCCCCGAAATGAAAGTTCCTGCTTGCCCAAAAAAATGACACAGTCTATCAGTCTTTTTAAGATTTCCCTATTTTTCTTCACCTTTTCGTTGTGGAGCTCCGTTTCCCTGCGCACTTGCTCGCTCAGCTGTAGATCTACTCTGGTTTCCCCAAAAGTTTTGGAAAGCACCGTTGCTTGTAAGTGTCTGGCAGTGCTTTGATGCCTCGTTGCTGCCTTGGTTAGGCAAGTCAAATTTACAAATCCAGTGTGGCTCCGAACACCATGTCGATCAGTGGCAAATAACAAGCACTCCCAGCAATACAACTTGCAGCGTTCCTCGGAGCCTGTGAGCCAGGAGTACCGCTCGTAGTTAGTGGACTGAAAGTGGCGGACAAATCCTTTTCCCGGTTGTGACAGGCTTGCTAGCTTTGGAGTTGCCTGACCTTGCTTAACAATGTCCAGCTTGTCTTAAAAAGTCCGTCTTGAAAATGGCTTTGACAGTAAATCTGCAACCAAATCCATTTCTTCTCCTCCTTCAGCCATTGTGGGTTGACAAAACAGCTATTAAATCAACACAACAATATCTTTGCTTGTGCAGCTCGCTACAGATGCAGTTTGCTAGCTCTGGCTAGTACACTCTCTGACTATCCAATCAAAGCGTCTGAATACGCTGACGTTTCCGTACACCTGCTAGAGGGCCTTGGTGTCGCCAACTCAAAATCTGATTGGTTGAAGCAACAGTTTGATCGACATTTATTTTATGCTACAGGGCCCGCAGAACTGATTGTGAAGGCCTCCAGGCAGATTTCTTTGACCCTGGCAACAAATAGTGGCTGAAATGTGATTGGTTAAATGCTTAAATATGAAAATACACATCTGAAAGCAGCGCAACCAGGGGGCTAGCAATGAAAGGAAGCAGACAGACCATTTGGAATTATTTAATACGTATTCATGGACAAAATATAATTAACATCAGTCTGTGATTCAGATATTTTTAGGCCAGCAGAGAAGGCCTTGCAGGCCCTGACGGCCCACCACTGGGTTAGGGTTATATATATCAATAGATAGATAGATAGATAGATAGATAGATAGATAGATAGATAGAACACTTAAATATGTTTAATTACAGAACAAGACAACCAGTGGATGCATGCTGGACACTCTGTCATTCTTCAGTGACAACTGCTACCACCATCAGCTAGTGAGGAGAGCTTTCCACCATTTTTTGTCCCTGACAGATTTTCAGTGTGACTTCTGTTGTTACCAGTGTGGATACCACCCAGCTGTGGTGGTAGCAGATGCAAACTCGAAATTCGCCTTTCATGTCCCACGTAAGTATTTATTTGGTACATGTAATTCATGTATTTCAAAAATCAATTAACCCCTGCTGGTTCTTTATATTTTACTATGGTATTGGTCCCACACACACACTTGCACACACGCACACACGCACACAAATATCTGGAAAAAGGTAAAAAATAAAATTTTGATGTCCTAAGTGCAGGATGAACACCTAATATGACCAGTCTCATGCATTTATTGTCTATTTACCATGTGATCCAAAAATATGGTTTTTACAGCTTTCCAGTGAGCTTGTGTTCTCAATATGGATTTCAGTGTCTGTCACAGCACGTCAACAAGCTGACATTTAAAGGGTTAAAATCATGAAAATGATGATAATTATGGTTTGTATGATCAAGGCTGGAGTTGGAGATTTAAAAAAAAAAAATGTCACGATACATTTATATTATATTTAAATTCATACAAAGTACAGTGAACCAAAAATGGTCCCCAGGAACTGATATCATAGCAAAATGTGTTGCCAGTGCATATTAAGCTTTGTGGAGGAATGGACAATGAAATCCAAACAATTTTCAAAATTATTTTCTTTCAGAAAAATCATATTTCTTCAGCACAAACACAGTCTGAATAATGACATGGAAAATCAAAAAAAAAAAAAAAAAAAACACCAAATGGACCAAAAATGGTCCACAGAAGCGGTAGGGGTTAATTATGCTGATTGTGATAACTTATGCACATATACAAACCTGATATTCAATACTGAATAACTTCCTTCTGAATGTTGTTGCTGTGGAATACTGTGCAACTTTGACATATTGATAGCAGTGAATAGGATTGTTTTTGAAAGGTTGTGTGGTCGTCATGCTTTTGTAATTCCCTTGCAGTTGGGACATTCAAATGGCCTGATCCAAATACCATATCAGAGAAAGACCTTGAAGTGGACATTGTGAAGGCATGGTTGAATCTGGACAGGTCACTCATAACAGAAGGCCTCATATCAGGTTTGGACCTCTTAGTGCTCTAGATAATGAAAAGTGTAGAATAGAGCAAAAAGTTAAATGATGTCAGCCATAAACCTTTGGGTAAATGTTTGCTACATTAGCAAAGTCTTCTAAAAAATGAATTTGCAATGTTATGTGTTTCACTAATAGGAACATTTGTGACAAACCCCTATCCCACATCTGTTGGCCACTCCACTTTGGCACCTTGGATGGGAGAGCACACCAGAGTGGGAAATATTCTCCCTAAAACTGAGGTCAAAAAGGCCCTGAAAAAAAGGACAGATGACCACAAGCAACCCACCGAAAAAATCAACGAGGACATAATACTTGATATCATCAACTCTAAGAAGGTATAGATTGTGCTAATCTATGTATGTTAGTATACTTTGACTATATAAAGATAGTCCTTTATGCAGTGTTTCCAGTCCTCATAACCTTTGTGTGTGTTTAGTACAAGATGTTACATGATGTATCGGGTGCTTCATATGATGTAAATGGGTCTTTTGCAGCCTCAGAAAAAAGAACTTCTGGAGGCTTGTTACACAGTAGGTGTGTCCTCTGCTGAACAGGCTTCAGGAACTATTGAACTTTAGGATGTTTACCCAAAGCTTTTTGTGAAGCTACAGAAAGCTGGTGGTAAGTCATACCTTGGGTAATGAATTTCCTGTTTCATTGTTACCTTCAAATAACATTAATATGGTGTTCCATGTGTTTGTTTGTTTTTTCCTTCAGGTGGAGTCCTTCATTTTTCCTGTGTACATGGTGTTGTGTACTACCTCAGCTTTCTCTTTTGGACGGAGTCAGCAAGAGACCACACAGATGGGCTGCTAAGTTTCAAACACTTTCCCACCTGTTACATTTCTGATGTAGCTGGACAGGTTGCTCGCCACACAATCATACAATCATACAGTTGTTTTTCCAACTGCACGATGGAAGACTGTGTGCCCCAACCATTGACAGTATTAAACTGGCAGCCAAGAAGGAATTCAAGGTTGATATGCAGTGGGTTAAGAACCCGAGGTCCCCATTCCCACCACTGCCAGAGAGTGACAGCATGTCAGGGAGACATCCAATAACAGGGACAAGTGAGAGATACTCCCTGTACCACAGGTTTCATCAAAAAAATCCAAAATGTCCAGAGAAGCTGAGAAGCCTCAACATCTGTCCCACCAGGTGAAACTCAGAAGTAAACTCTTCAGTTGCTGAGCAGTTCAGTCGTGAACTTGCATCTGTACGGTACTCACTGTGCCAGATGAACAAGGCACACTTCAAACAAACTGTGAGGGTGATGATTGATCTGCATAATGACAAGATCAACAGGGGTTTTAAGGCAGAAATGGAGGCGTTGTGCAGTACACAGTTGTGCATTGGCCTGCATGGGATGCTGGGACTCCAGTCTGCCGGTAAGTTTGGTCAGTATCTGATATTACAGACTAATTGATAATAATATAAAAGTAGACAGAGTGATAAAATGTTCAGAATGTACAGTCGTCTGTACTTCCTGTTGGTGTGACCCAAACAGGGGTCAACAACATATGTTGTAACAATATAAACCAGGTTTTCATTTAATATTTTATTTATTTATTTATTTTAAGGAGAAGGTCTTCAGTCTGCCCTTGTAGGCTCCCAACCTGGAAACATTGTGCAATCCTCATTTGTAGCACAATCATATGCTGTTGGGGATAAAGACAAGGTAATCAAACTTATTTTCCTTTGGTCTTAAATGACGCCATAAGTTATAGGTGTTAACATTTCCTGTTCTATTACAATGTGTTTATTAAGGCAAAACTGAAGGAAGTCTTCACTGGGTCTCGGGATGAAAATCAACCCCTGACTAATTGCCTGAGAAGATTTCCTTTGTCGATAAAGGACCTTCGAAGTGTTTGCCCACCAGAGTTGTTGGGACAGTCTTCACTGAGTATGCCATGGCTGACTGACAATGAAAGAGAAGATAAATAATAGAATGAAATGAAATGAAATATTATGCACAGCTGGCTCAAGAACACATGGTAATAGAGTTTCATTTCCTCCTTCCCTGTATAATTTTTAATGTCTGAGCAAGGTTTACTAAAATACATGCAATGTTTTCTGTTTTAGTCTGGTTCATTGGGTCAGTATGACTACATTTTGTGGCACAGCGAATGGCGAAACAGTTAAGCTGTCAGTGATGTTCTTGTGAAGCACATTCCTGTAGGTCCTTTTTTTATTTGCATAATAGAAGAAATATTGTAGAAATTAACAAAACACATCTGACATTAACATGGAATGTGTTGTCCCACCTGATGTTATTGTTATGCTATAGGTCACAGACAAGATCTTCCTTCCAAGAATAGTGGGTCATTCAACTCCAGAGACAGGGAACCACTTCATCCTTTGGGTGATCCACCATAAAACATTCAAGGTTTTATTTTATTGTTTGACTTTAATGGAATTGGACAGGTGAATATTTCAGTGTGACATTTTTGGCCAACATGCATTTGTTCATCAACCTACATTAAATGATGCTGAAACACCAAAAGCCATAACCTATACCATGACCTACATATAAACTTATATCAGTTGAGCTAAAACTTTGTTATGCATTTTGATATGTAGTAATGACACATTTGTTGTCGTAGGTGTTTGACTTCAAAGTCAAAGAAATTAGGATATACGACTCACTGACGGCTCACACACGTATCAAAGACAATGACATGGAGCTCCTCAGGTAAAGGGAGAGTAGAATTTCATACAACATCTATCATTTATTAGAAATGTATTTGACAGTATGGTAATACTAAACAATGGCCACCTTCTTCCTTTGTAGAAATGTCTTCAGACTATCTGGTGGCCTCCAAGGTTGGAGTGTCAAATATCCTTCACAGTGGAAGCAGCAGGACTCAGTCAGCTGTGGGGTTTTCATGTGTTCTGTAGCCAGTTCTGTGAGCTTCTTCTCTCTCTGTACAGTACATGTGTGGTCTGTGGGTTCATTTGTTTTGTTACCAAATAGGCAGCTGAAAATGAAGTTACTAATCTGGAGGTTACTGTGGAGGCCCTAACCCTGAACCAGTGTAGGACTCTGCGTCTGCACCATGCCACCCAGATGATCAAAAACCTGAATGCTGAGGTTAGACTAACTGTTGTCTCGATATATCAAGATCTATACTGGTAATAACAGAAATGGTTACAGCAAAGGTCTTTGTTATACAGGACTTTCCACTGACAAAGGAAGACCTGTTAAAGGTGGAAGAAAAAGAAGCAAAGCTGCAGGAAGCAGATGCAAAAGAGAAAAACTCCAGCAGCCATTGCCTGGCCTGGAAGATAAAGTAATGTCTGTTCCAGCGAGCAACTGGTACAACCAGATGTGTAGATGAAAAACATGACAACTCATCTGTAGTTTGTTTGTAGGATTTTACACATAGCACAGTGGACAAGGTTATTTATTGTTCAGTCACTTATGATTATATGTAACAACACTTTGTGGAATATTTGAAATGGACAAACTTGATTGTACACGTTGTTTGTGGAATATTGGTGAAGCTTTCCCACTTCTGTTTTTCACCAGTGTTTTCCATGAGCACATCAAGACATACACATGGGTGCAATGCACAGTTTGTAAAAACTGGCTGCATTTTAAGTGTGCTGGTGTGGAGGGTGACTGGAAATCCAAAGACTTCTTTTGTGGATGCGACATTGTGCAAAATGTGTAAGAATAATCTCATAAAAGACCCACGGCAGCCATTGAAATCTAGCATATTAGTTTGATAAGGAGGATTAGGGATGAATTTACCATTATGTGTACAGTCATTTTCAGTTCCTTTACATTAAATATTAAAGATGAATATATTTCACATCATTGTGGGTTCACAGGAGCAGGAATTCTTATGGAGAACATAAACATTTGCCAAATTACAGTAAACAACACTTCAGTACTTTTTCTTTATAAGACATAGAAAGCTATTTACACAAGAGATTGTTAGCACGCGGACTAGCCTGATATCTGATTAGACTATATCTATATAGCCTAGTCAGACATCAGAATAGTTATATATACCTAGTATTATTAATTAATTACATATATTTGGTAATTTAAAGTGTATGATGTCAAAGTAAAAAAAGTAAAGTTTTTGGTCAAATTTTGGCAATGCTTTGTCTAAAACAGAGACAACATCATGGAGTCGGTTGAGGCAGATGACATTCTGTCCGATGGAGAGATAAAGGTAAGAACATATCAGGCCTGGCGTAATGTGAACTTGTTGCAGTGAGCTGTACTAGGTTTTGTCTCATAAATGCCGTTCCCTGTTTGTACATACCATTGCAGCCGGTGAAACCTTAATCTAACTGTAAATATACATCTGACATTCTACAGGATTTGGAGAAAAAACTACTAAGTGGGCAGGTTCTCACCAACAGAATGTATCTGTGGAGACACAGGGGGTTTGATCCAGCTGTAAAAAAGCTGTACAGTGAACATCTCACTGTGTTTGACGACATGAAGGTTAGCAGTGTTGTCTGTTTGTATTATTGCTATTCTTATTCTTATTTCATTGTGATTTTTTAGCTGAAATTCAACACGCGGTAAACAAGGATGACATGATATGACACTATTCAACAGCAAAACTGCACAGCTAAGGTTATTTAAACTCTGGGAATGGGAAGAAACTTCAGTTGTTTCATAGACCATTTATGACTTAAGGAACACATCTGTCAGCGACACATACACAAGCAATTTTTTATTATTATTTTTTGAAAATATACATTTTATTGGCTTTCAAAATGCACACATTAACATGATATACATTATTAACCACCATCACCACACTTCACTTCTTGTTGAACAGCTCCGCTTGCTGTGTCACAGAGGGGGGGAACTCCCGTTTATGTTTGTTCATGGTGCCAACCAGGCTGATACAAGTATAGATTAATTAACCTAAAAGTAAATTCATAACAGTAAGACCCTGCGAAATGATGTGCGGTGAATATGACCACTTATGGCCGAAAACAAAGAAGGGGTTCCGTGGTGTGATTTGTTCATTTGTAGCAGGCAGCGGCTATTACGTTTATGGACATTATTACATTGGCGGGCGTTACAGTCTGTACATTGAAGCTACCTGACAAGAGTGGAGTGAAACTTTTAGAGAGGCGACATAAAAGCTACGTGGTTTAAATATTTGGTTGTAATCTTTTCCAATAATATAACAATAACAGTTCAAAAAGGTGAACAGTTCTGTTGTTTTGACCCAATATGCAGCATTTCTCTATTGAATGTGTTTGGAGTTTGTGTTATTTTGGTTCTGCATCGTTTGTTTTTTTGCAGCATTTTGTTGCTGCAGCATTTTGTTGTTACATGTGTTTTGTGTGTCCTTGGTTCTGCATCGTTTATGTATTTGCTGCGTTTGCCCTCATAGGCCACGTAAAAAAACCTGCTGATGAAAAGGTTCACATACTGCGACACCTGCTGGTCATTTCTTGCAACTACTTCCCACTGCTACGTGCCATATGCTGGTGATATTTCTAATTACTGAGAGCAGACATCACTGTTCACAGTGCATCCTTCAGAAAACATAGGATAGCACTAACATACATTCTCAAAACAGACATAGTGCGGTTTTAGTTTATCAGCTGCTGCAATATGCTGCTGCATTACTTTTATTTAGCAGAGCAGCTAAAAGATCTTAGTCCCAGTGTGGATAAATGTGCAGAAGGGGTGAAGAGGAGCGAAGCAGAGGAGGTCCTAAGTGTCCAGGAAGGTATATATGTGTTATGTTATCCGCGCTCCTTCAGCTGTGGATGACCTCAATGACCCTCAGTAGCTCAAAGATCTATTGGAAAGAAAAGCACAAATCAATAAATTCATCTTTCATATGTCATATCTATGTGGGAAAAAAACACATGACTGATGACAATTTCATTTCCTCGCTGGTCACTAAGGTTCAGGGTCCTCAGTTTGAAGTGCTGCTTTAAATGAACTGAGGTGGATGGGTGCTGCCATAGGAACATCCTATTGGAACGGATCATTCCATTGAGTAGACCATGATACAAGCTCTGAAACCAAAGAGTAAAGGTGAACATATAATCACTGTTAGAGAATGGAATTGCTTACAACAGTCTATTCAAAAGTTACCTTGATGTGATCCATGGAACAAAGTGCAAGAATCCCTCCTCCCTCCTCCCGCTCAACAGCAGCCATTATCCTGCAGATAAAGATGATGAAAAACATGAGGACTGCCAGCAGCTACTGCAAAAAAACTGTTATTACTCAGCTACTGTGACTCGAAAACTGTTTGTTCCATCATCTCCAGATTATACACAGGAAGATAATTCAGCTGGCATGTTGTGATGAAAATATGATTGTAATGCTTGTGGGTCAAAGCTGTTAGCCTCTCAGGGTTCTCCCCAGACAATGGAACAATATTAGCTGCTTTGTAGCAGGTGATGGTGACGAGCGAGCGTCCGTCCGCCCCCCGGTCCGATGATGCCTGAGGACGCTACATCCACAGACAAAATGACAGAAACACAAAGTGAACAAAATGTCATACAGTCAAGGAAGAATTCAGATTGTTAACTGAAGTAAAAGTATTTATTATACTGTATTATTGTATTATTTTCACCTTCAAGCAGTAAAATGCCTCAGATCTTACAGTTTGAATCTGATTTTATTTAATTTTAACTAAAACAGTTATTAACGTACAAAAATACTTTACTTACTCACTTTAAGTCAAACTCTAGTTGCTTTGCACATTTTGGTTAATAGAACAAAATATCATCCAAAAATAAACTGATGTTTATATTTATCTATTTAAAGGAGCAGTCTGTAGTTTTCTAGAAGATATTCAACCTCAAAATTTTAATCTTTACACTATGAATGAGATAATAATACAAACTTTGTTCCATCAGCGAATAAACATGTTGTTATCAGAGGGAAATAAAGTCCCAGATTAAACACAAAGTTCAGTGAAAGTTAAAGTAAATAACACAGAATTAATTTCAGTTCAGATGCTCCCATTTGTCATGAAGACGACACACATGGAAGCTACTAAATGCCTAAAATGTAATAATGTCAGTTTGAATAGAAAGTCCGTTTCTTTTTAAATGAATAATTTAACTAATATTTTATCTCATACCAGTATTTTCTGTTTATTCTGATATGTTTGATAAGCAACTATTTCCATGCAAAGATCTAAAAGCACAAAAAGACAATTTCAGATTTTACTTTTAAATTGCAAAACATGGAGAATAAAACAAAAGTCACAGCTTAATATTCGCCCCGCTGTGATTCAAACATTTCTGACAGCTGTGCTCGAACATCCACAGGGAAATGAAGCCTCTGACATGAAGCCTGAGGAGGAGAAAGGGACGAGCAGACGAGGTCAAAGGTCAGAGTGCTTAAAGGAGGGAAGACCGGGGAAACATGGGGGGGTGGGGAAGCCGTGTCCAGTGTAGAAAGGAAATAAGAAGCTGTGATGTGGCTGAAAATTAAAGAAAAATTGCTAAATGTTAATCCTGGAGTGTCTTACTTGATTTACGTTAGTGATGTGAGATGTTTCTGAATCAAACATTCAATTTCTGATGAAATGTGGTGGCTCTGATGGAGCTCGGGCTTCCTGCTCCTCTGACTCTGAACACGGAGCATGGACTCCTGTTGGATCTGGATCGATCCTGACCATGGGCTGGGAGATTTGAATGATCAATGAAGTGAAGCTGCTGTGAGTAAATATTCAGCAGCTCAAACATGAAATGAAAACAGCCGATCAGAGAGCCACGAAGATGATGAGCATTTAAATGCCTCAAGATCTTTTCAATATTTATTTTTGTATTCCTCCTCCTGTTTATTATTTTCTTCTGTGTCTGTTTTTTTTATTTTTTATTAATTCTTAATGTGAAAAAAAAGATTCTATTTTATTGATTACTTTTGTAATGATGTGATTTATTGATCACAGACGGGCTAACACGCGATTTTTAGTCCTGTACTGTTGGTGTAAAAGCAGTAGAAGAAACCATAGACATGTACACACAGACGGCAGAGCTGCCACAGCGGAACCTCCATCTCGATGTTTCCAGTCGGACATCATTAGAGCGCGGACTCGGGACCACCAGGGGGAGTCATGAAGTTTCTGTCTCGAGACTTTCTCTCCTGAGAAAATGGCGACAGTTGACGTGATGTTCGTGTCCTTGGCGGAGCGCGCGGAGCTCCTCAGAGGGCTCGTGGCAGACAAACTGAGCACCGCCACGCGGGAGATCCTCGTGGTGGTGGACAGAACCGTGGCCGGGTTCGAGGAGGAGGCGTCGGGTCTGAGGCAGGTGATCGACCAGCAGAGGAGGCAGCTGGAGCTGCCGCAGGTCTCTCTGCTCAGGATAGGTGCGACCAGACTCCATTCAAAAATCTGCTGATTTAACACCACGGACATCTACGGAAGAGGATTAGGGCCACTGAAAAAAAAAAAAAAATTAATAAAAAAGATTTTTTGGGGGGGTGTAAGAATTCTGACTTTTTTCTCAGAATTCTGACTTTTTTCTCAGAATTCTGACTTTTTTCTGACTTTTTTCTTTTTAAACTCAGAATTCTGACTTTTTTCTCAGAATTCTGAGATTAAACTAAGAATTCTGACTTTTTTCTCAGAATTCTGAGATTAAACTCAGAATTCTGACTTTTTTCTCAGAATTCTGACTTTTTTCTCAGAATTCTGACTTTTTTCTCAAAATTATGGGTAAAGCAGAATTCCGAGATTAAACTCAGAATTCTGACTTTTTTCCTCAGAATTCTGAGATTAAACTCAGAATTCTGACTTCTGACAAGAGGAAGTGGAGGACACATTGATCTATGAGGATTTTCTTGTGCCCACCATTCCACATCAGGAGGAAGAAATGACAATCACCACACATCATGCTGACACTTTTCATGACATGATTACTGCCTTCTCTGATGCACACATTATGAAGAAAACACTGAATGTGAAACGCATACTACCAGACAACACAGAAGAAGCAGGTACTGGATCTGGGGTACTGAGAGATGTTCTCAGTTGCTTCTGGCATGAATTCTATGAGCGATGCACCCTTGGTACGTCAGTTAAAGTGCCATTCATTCGCCATGATTTTCCTGCTGAAAAATGGAAGGCAATTGGCAGAATCCTTTTGAAAGGGTACCAAGATTGTCAGTATTTCCCAAACAAACTTGCGCTCCCCTTTGTTGAACAGACACTTTTCAATTGTGTGTACAGTGATCTTAAAGCACATTTTCTGCAGGAGCAAGAAGTTTTGATGCAAGCTGTAAGTGATTTATCTGCAGTTGACTGGGATGATCTTGTGGAAGTTCTTGACAACTATGGCTGTCGAAGAAGAATCACAGCTGAGATCCTTCCTACAATACTCGATGAAATAGCACACAAAGAACTTGTCCAAAAATCCATGTTCGTCATAGACTGCTGGCGGGAGATCACTGAACATCATCTGTCTCTCAGTCCAGAGGCACTGACCAAATTGTTCTCTGACCTGCAGCCAACCTCCAAAAAGGTCTGTCAGCTGCTGAAATTTGATGAGAATCTGACTCCCAAGCAAAAGGAAGTGGGAAATCATTTGAAAAGATTCATCAGAGAGCTAGATGAAAATAAACTTCAGAAGTTTTTGCGTTTCTGCACTGGATCTGATCTTTTAGTAACAGACAGTATCCTTGTGGAATTTCAAGAAATGACAAACTTCACAAGAAGACCAGTTGCACACACGTGTGGGAAGGTTCTGCAAATATCTGACAACTATGAGAACTTCACAGATTTCCGTTCAGAATTTAATGCAGTTCTTGAAAGCAATGTCTGGGTGATGGACATAGTTTAGATTCCCACAGCTAGCAAAACTGCAATATCTACTATGTTTGAAGTATTCAGCAGACTAGCACATGCAGACCTACATGGAGAAGTGAAGAATAATTTTGGACTTATATGCAGTACATACAGTATATTCAGCATGTTCTTTAACCTTTAGAGAGAAAATACTCCATCTGTGTTGAAAGCCTAGTTTTGGCAACAAATACTCCAGGATTGAACATCAGTACAGTTGCCAGTATGCCATTGCTCATTTTATTTTCAGATCTTGAGGTTTATATATTTGCATAAGGATATAAAAATATGGACATGAAAGCAAGTGTTTTGGGATATACAGATGCTTTTCTGTTGTTTTCTTAGATACTGGATTGTCTAAACACACAATATGTTCCTGCGGTCCATGTAGATTGACCACTATTGTGAAATATGGCTGTTACTGTAAAGTCATCTGTTAAATTTTCATCTTCTTGGATGTTGTGTTTAAAGAACCTGGATTTGTGATAACTCAGAGCCTGGTTGGAGAGCCTGTTACTTGTTAAATGCTCGTCATCAGATGCAGAACATGTGATAGAGAAACTGTATGAGATCATCTAAACATATCAAACCTTTTTTCAAACACCAAAGTTGAAACTGTGCGTCACGTTCACTTCTTCAGAATTCTTCTTTTGTGGACTGCTTTCAGCTGAGGACATTGATTTAGATTTATAGTACTGAATAGTAAAATGTTATTGTAACTGTTCAGATGTACTCCTTGTCTTTTTTTTTTACCTTTACATTTTTACTTGCTGAAAACGTGTTTTAACAGTTTTAAAAGTTGAGCTATACTTGTTATATGCTCAAGGTATGAGTTTATACCATGTTAATGGATCTAATAATGATTTTTACAAACTTTGTTAATAAAAATCTACCTGTTACACCACATACCAAATGTGTTTTGGTCTTAAGTTGCATATACAATAAGCTTTCTGTACATATGAATAATAAAATCAATTTCATACTTATTTATACTGATCACAAATGTAAGAAAGTCAGCTGGAATTGAAAACAATTGAAAGATCATTACAATGTGCACATGACACTGTAAACTAGACCCTGGATACTCAAACTGGAATACAGCAATATTATGACAAAAGGACATTACAAAAATAATTGCTGGCATTTAATTTGCTTGAATTCAGGATGCATTTACAGTGGAACAAATGTCTTATAAAACGCCACACATACCTTACATGTTACACAGCAATGTTTTCATATTCAATAGAGACACTAGTTCATTGCAATAACTATCAAAATATGTGACTGTAGTCTAGCAGTAGTCAAGAGTATGTGGTTGTATTAACACAAGTTCACTGTGGTTCATTGGTACCATTTCTTAAATACTTTGCAGTATTTCCTCTCTTAACATAATATACAGATCGGCAGCAGCAAGTGCATCTGCTGGAGCATCCCATTCATTTTCTTCCATGAGGAGACAACACAGTTCAAAGACAGTTTCGTCACATGGAAACTGGCCTTTTGGAGTGCACTCTTCCATACACACAGAGACTTCCTCCATGGAAACAGGCTTCAGTCTGTCTACAGCACTGTGCAGCTCTGGGAATGAATACATCACAACAGGCCGAGCTGATGCAACATCACCACTTGTTCTTGGTCGGATTTTGTGTGAGTTCCACGTGTTCACCACTTCATCAAGTTCTTCCTGCCAGGAAAGCGGTACAGTAGATATAGACTATAAATATGTGAAATAGACTTTTACCAAGTAAGTGCTGCTAAAACTGAGGATCAGTTGTGCTGTCTTTAGGGGTCACTTTGTATTGCCAATTTGACAACAATAATATAAACAGTTGATCCCATTGGTGTATTGAACAAAACTGAATGTCATCAAAAAATAAATACAACTACAACAATGAATTTTAAATAGAATAAATTAGAGTAGAGAAGAGGGTACTTGTGACGGTACTCTATTGTATTAGCTTATTCTTCTTTTACTATGTTGGGCGAGGAAGCATTTTACCTGAACAAGATTAAGAAAACAGAACTGGATAAGACTTTTATCCAAAAAATCTCCTGTGAAATGTCCATCATCTTGAAAAGCTTGAAATAAGTTTATCCAGAACTGTGCACTCTGTTTGCGGAGGATACCCCACCAAGCTTCGATACGCTGGTTGGTTGTGCTACTTCCATAAAGGAAACTTTTCTCCCCTGCAAAACTGTCAGTGTGGTTTCTTCGCAAAAACATCTGCATTTCTTCTACACAACCATTTTCTGTGCCCCTGTCTGCACGTATCCTCTCTGGACATCCACCAATACATGAAACTGTTTTCATGAAGTAATTTGCAACCACTTTCGGATCATTGTTCGTGGTATATGCCTCCATCCACAAGACATAACGGCTAAAACCGTCTATACAACCATTGATGGCGATGCCGTAGGGTTTTACTTTGTCGTAGCCATCCATGTGCCAGAGTGCATTTGGCCCTCTGCAGCTGTACTGACGTCTCCTCAAGCGTCGTGCTCTCCTTAATTCCACACCCTGTGGATCAACCAGTTTAATGATTTGCCTTATGGTATCCTGTGAGACAACTAATCCCTGTTGAACTGCACGAAGATGTAGCCACCGATAGCCCTGCATCTGTCCATTTGTCATTATCTCATGTAGGACAAAAGCCAGGACTTCTTCCAAGTCTGACTGGTTCTTCCTTCTGAATAGACCAAGTCTTCTACAAATTTGTTTTAAAGTACGAACACTTATAATAGTATGATTGCTGTGTGCCAAAATTGCAAGTATTTCTTTGTTGCTGAAAGAAAGTCTGAAGTACAGTCTGATGAAATCATCCACATTTGACATTGTAGTCACTGGTTGTCTTAAGATGAAAAATTGAAGAGGGCAGTTCGGTCTCCATAGCGAGGGATGTAATTTGCCAGGGTTGCATCATCCATCAGTGCTATGACGTGGCTGTCAATCTGTACAGTAAAAGAAAGAAAAAACACAATTTTCATTAAAGATCATATTACACTAAAAATACAGAATGTGGATGGAGCATGCATTACATAAGGGGTGGGCAATTAATTTTTACAAGGGCCACATGAGAAATCAGCATTTTGTTGGGCTGAACCAATGATTACTTGAACTTAATATCAATGTTCTCCCATTATAAAACCAGAACATGTTATATTTTGATCAGCTGCTACTGTTTATCAGAAGAATAAGGATATTCTGTAAATATTTATACAGTGAACCCTCGAAGAACAAGTCTAATTCATTCATTCTCCCATAATAAATGAAGAAATACCATATTTTTGCAATATACTACATTTTTTGCTCGTACTACTAATACTACTACTGGTCAAATAGAAAAAATACTCCTATCCAAGTAAAAAGCAAAACAGGAAAAAACAAGAGAATAATTACATCAGTGTCTCATTTCATTTTTAAATTGTTAATCTTCACAAGTACTTTAGCAGTATGTGAGAAAAATCCAGTCTGTCTCGGGCTTGAACGAAAGACTAGTTCTTGTATTTTTCCTCGTGTTTGGTCACGTAGTGGCGATACAAACCTTGAAAACCTTGAACACAGCGACCTGTGCCAGACAAACTAAGCACGCAGCTTTACTTTTGACTTCTGTAAACAAATATTTAACAGTCCATGTCTTGTTGAAAACGCGGCAATCGGTATTAACGTTTCTTTTTATGCCATTAGCTGACACTTTGAGGGGCTGCTGGCCAGCGTCACCTGTAGCATGCGCATCCGTCACGCTTTTCAAAATAAAAGCAACACAGTTGTATTGTGTGCAGGGCAGACACGCTTGTTCCGTTCATGTTCTAATTACCGGGCGGACAGGGACACCGTAAAATGCCCAGAATGCCCCTTTGTCATCCCCATGACAACCAAACCAACCCATCAGATAACGAAACAACTCACCATCACCAAAGCAAAATAAAACGTAACACCCTGTGATGCTGTGTACAGAACTCCGTCCACCTTGCATTGCATGCTAGCTAACATGCTGCGGCCTCACTGTTCTAAGAGTGTCGGTTAGCCGACCAAATGAACATATATCTCCTCTTTACTCACCTTTTCCTCTTCCAATAACGCAATGGCCTCTTCTTCAACTCCTCTCTCTCTCAAAAAGGCGCTGAGCTGAGACATTTTGGCATCTGACATCTCTCCTCCTTCTCCACACCACCACCTCTTTGGAGTCCCAGTCCCTGCTTTACCCATAATTTTGAGTTTAATCTCAGAATTCTGAGGAAAAAAGTCAGAATTCTTAGTTTAATCTCAGAATTCTGACTTTTTTCTCAGAATTCTGAGAAAAAAGTCAGAATTCCTAGTTTAATCTCAGAATTCTGAGAAAAATGTCAGAATTCCGAGAAAAAAGTCAGAATTCTGAGTTTAATCTCAGAATTCTGAGAAAAAAGTCAGAATTCTGAGAAAAAAGTCAGAATTCTTACACCCCCCCAAAAAATCTTTTTAATTATTTTTTTTTTTTTCAGTGGCCCTAATCCTCTTCCGTAGACATCTGAACCAGCTGTCTGCTGATGGAAGTTAAACCATGATGACTCACCTGAGATTTTTATATGAAGTCATTATAATGAGCTCCGTGTTACACAACATAAAAGTAACAAACACATTAATGCATCAATACTTTTCTTTGTTGGAGACTCCAAAAAATTACAACCAATAACTTTTTCACTAGTTGTTGGGTAACTGACACTGTGCACCAAACTCCATTCAAAAATCTGCTGATTTAAGACCATGAACATCTCAACCAGCTTTCTGCTGAGTTTAAACTCTTTGAATCTGATTTAATCATTTTTATACTTAACAGTTACGTGGACAGATACTCTGAGCCACACGACAAAGGTGAAAAGTAACTAAATACAGAAGCTGAGTACATCTTTGTTGTACTTTACTGGAGTTACTTTGAGCTAACTTAATTTGTTTTACACAGTCATGTTAATAGAACAAAATATCATCAACACATAAAGTCATATACATTTCAACAGAATGCTGGTGTGATTATCTAGTTTTAATTGAACCTCCTGTCTTGTTTCTGGTTCTGATCCAGATGAGGAGTTTCCTGTCTGTCAGCCGACAGCTGGAGGAGGAACTGAGGAGCACAAGTCTGAGCCCAGTACGTCTTTAAATCCACTTTTACATTTTCTGTTTTATGTTATACAAAATATAATGAAGAAGTAAACCATGATGACTTATTTATTTCAGATTAGATTTGCTACCAATAACTTTTTTGGTAGTCGTTGGGTAACTGTCACTGTGCACCAGACTCCATTCACAAATCTGCTGATTTAATATCATGAACATCTAATCCAGCTGGATGCACTTCACTGACTTCTGTGGCACTTTTTCTTGCGTTGCTTTGCTGAAGAGTAACTTTAGACATTCAGACCAAAGGGTCAACATCTTTAGCTTCAGCAAAGTTTTGACTGAGTTAACCAGAATTCCGGCGTGATTATCCAGTTCTAACTGGATGTCCTGTGTTGTTTCTGTTTCTTGGTTCTGATCCAGATGAGGAGTTTCCTGTCTGTGAGCTGACAGCTGAAGGAGGAACTGAGGAGCACAAGTCTGAGCCCAGCACATCTTTAAATCCACTTTTACATTTTCTGCTTCATGATGCTTCAAACATCTTCCAATATCAACACGATTACACAAAAACTGCTGACTGTGAACGATTGAAACCTTCATCTCTGATCCAGAGGAACCTGTGTGTGAGGAAGAGGAGGCTGGAGGACAGGAACTCCCCGAGGACGAAGAGCAACCAACACGTATGTCCAGTACAAGAACTTCTGACGATGATGGTGATTTTTGCAGTGAAGTATTTTTCATTGCACGATCAAAATGTAATTGTTTTGTTTTTGTTTCACTCAGATGTGGAGGACTTCTTGGGCCACGCTCAGGAAGAGGAGGGTGAAGATGAAGCAGCACAGAGCACCAGTCTCCATCAGAACCTGAAGAACCGGGACCATCAGACACCAAAAGCAAGGTTCAGATACGATGTGATGTCACCACTCAGAGAGGTTTGGGTCACACAGAATGACTCTGATGGTCCTCCTTCGTTGAATTTCTTTCTTGCAGAGGTCAGTCTGTGAAGATGAAGTGCAGTGGGAACGATCCGCTAAACCTCCGAGTCAGTCTGCTGAAGGACTCCCACTCAAGTGCTCAAAAGAAGCGGTAAGAGTCCAACAGAAGTGACCTGTGTTGGAAGTGAAAAAGACCAAACGATGTCCTTATTATTTGGAAGTGAGGTTGGAATGTGTGTTCCCTTCAGCGTTGTGATGAACTTATGTTTGTGTGTTAGTGCTGATGTCTCCGGTGAAGGACCTGACGTGTCCTCGCCGCCTGCAGGAGTCTGACCTCCTGGACCTGCTGAGGTCCACCTTCCCTCAGCTAACTGGAGGGTTTGACATCTTCACAGTTGACTCCAACAGGAAACTGATGCCTCGGAAACTACAGAAGCTGACACCAGAGGAGATCCAGCGGTCCATCAGATCCACAGGGAAAGGAAGATCAGTGCTGTATATCAGAGATAAGGTACATCAAGTTTTTCACGTACAGAACACTTCTGCCAAGACCCAACAGACCTCTTTAATTCAATCAAGCCTGATCCAGTATCAAGCTCTGATCGTTCGGATTCACTCTGAATCTGAAACCTCACAAAACTGCTTAACTACAGTTTAAACTCACTAGTAGATACCAGACACCTGAACACCTGACGTTTGGTTTTTCATCAACATGCATTAGTCCATTAGAAATCAACAAGTCTTGCAATGTTGAAGTGGGAAAAAGTTCTGCCCCCTTTTTTTCAAGATCCACACTAAAAATTAATCTGGTCTGTTCTGGGCCAAGACCCGTCCTCCATCCAAGAATGGTGGAGGTCTGTTCTGTAGTTTTTCTGTTATTGTCAACCAGCCACCAAAAAAACAACCAACTACCACAAAACCAACCAACAAAACAACTAACCAAATAAAACAACCAACAAAACAACCGACCAACAAAATAAAAGTATAGTAGCAATTTAACAGTTGTCATTTCTTGCAGAGAGCAAAGACGACCCCGACCAGCCCAGAACAACTTCCTCCTCCAGAGAAAACAGATGAAAACACCGCCGGTAGAGGTCGAGATGATAACAGAACTCATGTGAGGTGGGACAAGACCAGACAGAGAGGACAATGTCTTCAGGAGCTGGATGTTAACAATCTTCAGTAAACATGAAGGTTCATTTAAATAATGACACTGTCTGTTTTCTACCTTGAGTTCCGACCACAGTCCTGTTGAAAATGTGGAGAGCAACAAAGCGGCTCATCAGTCCGGCAGCTCAAGATGGCAGCAACATGTGAAGGTAGAGAAAGACGGGCAACAACGTGGAATATTGCAGGACTCTGGTGGCTCTTCTTCTGCCCACACTGCTGCTGAGAGCGAAGGAGATCATGGAGATGATGATGATGAGGAGGTGGTGGAAGACGACGACAGAGATGATGAATGGAAGCCGGACAAGAAGGACAAGGAGCTGAGTGAGGACCAAACTAAGAGACGGAAACAGAAGGAGGCGTCGAGTGAAAACAGCAACGCTGCTCTGTCCTGTAAAGTCTGCCAGGTTCTGCACGGGTCAAAGAACATGTTGATCAAACACGCCTGGACTCACGTGGACGATCCGGAGAGGCTTTGTGGAGCGTGTGGAGAACGTTCAGAGTCTGCAGACGGGCTGAGAAGTCATCTTCAAGCTCACCTGAAGACACACAGCTGTGACATCTGTGGAAAGTCTTTCCTCACTGCTGCTAGTCGATGTAGCCATGCCGCGCTACGCACCGGAGAGCGACCGTACAAATGTGAAATGTGCTATAAAACATACACATGCTCGTCTGGTTTGAGAAATCACCTGTGGCAACATGTGGACGAGAAACCGCACAAATGTGGCGTCTGTGATCACTCCTTCGCTTTCAAACAGCAGCTGAGGATCCACAGCAGCAGCCACACCGGAGAGAAGCCCTACTGCTGCGACGTTTGCGGCAAATCTGTCGCCGACTTCCAAGCGCTGTCCCCACACAAGCTGTTGCACGTGGGGATAAAACATTTCTGCTGTCAGGTTTGTGGGAAGCGTTTTAGAACTTCTGCAAAACTGAAACTGCACGAGAAAATTCACTCGGAGCGAGACAAAGCGTTTCTCTGTGACGTTTGCTGCAAAACGTTCTACACTAGAGGTGAGCTGAAGGTTCATCTGAGGACACACACCAAGGTGACGATCACCTGCACCGAGTGTGGCAAGGGCCTGTCATCTAAAGGAGCTCTGAACAGACACATGACCGTCCACGCCGGGGAGAGGCCGTACCAGTGCTCAGAGTGCAGCCTGCGCTTCAACGGCATGAGCAACCTCACTGCACACATGAAAATCCACACGGGCATCAAATCGTACGTCTGCGGGGTTTGTGGGAAAGCTTGTGCTCGCAAGACGTATCTGACGGTCCACATGAGGACGCACAGCGGAGAGAGACCATACAAGTGCACCGTCTGTGAAAGAGCCTTCACTCAGAGCCACTGTCTGAAGACTCACATGAAGAGCCACCAGGAGGTGGAGGAGGACGGACTCAAGTCCAGCTGAGGTGTCGGACTTTTCTTATTCTTCCTTTTAGATTTTGATGCTGTGGAAGTTTTGCAGACGAATGTTCTGAGGTCACAGTTGCTGCTGACTGTGGTCACAAACACTGAGGGGGGATCAGCAGCATTGGCTCCAGGCGGTGCCGGTCGGTCCAGAGCTGAATGAACTGGACCGCATTCCTCCACATTCTGCTCATTAGAAACAACTGGACCAGAAAAGGTTCTGTGGACTCAGGAGACTTTAACTCCGGGACCTCACAGACTGAAGTGGAATGTGTGAGGCCTCATAGTCATGAGGCTGGAAAAGATAAACAGAGTGAAACAGCTGTCTGTCAGAAAGATGAGGTAAGTTTTAACAGTGAGAAAGCAGAAGGAGAGCAGACTGTGTTGAGCAGTGCAAACAGAGCAGCACAGGATACAGTCAGGGACAGTGATGAAGACCTGATGGAAGAGGAAGAGAATGTGTTTAAAGTCCCAGTTCTCAAAAGGAAACAAGTAAACAACAATAGTGGTTCTCAAGACAAAAAAGGACCAGTAACCAGGAGCGAGGAGGAGGAGGAAGAAGAGGTCTGTCCTAAAGACAGCCAGCCTCAGACCGACTCACAACAGTCTGCTGAATCACAGCAGCATGAGAAAAAGTATGAAGTGGAACAGATAAAAAAGTCCTGCAAATAACAAAAAACATGAAAAAAGTTCAAAGTTGAAAATTGTTTTGCAGACAAAGTGTTTTTTTCTTTCTGCCCAATCACAAATGAGAAGCAGAGGAAAGGGGGGTTATTCTGACCAGGAGATTTACAGACTGAAGAAAATAGTCCAGAAACTCAAACAAGAACTTTACAATGATGAGGACTCAGAAGCCATGCAAGACAGTCTGTCATCAGAGATGATGAGTGATTTCACAATCTCCACACTCAACCTAAATGGAGCTAGAGATGTGAGGAAGAGAGCGAGTCTGTTTGAACTTGTTAAACTGAAGAGCATCAATGTGATGTTGGTTGAAGAGATGCAGAGTGACACTTTGAATGAGACTGACTGGAGGAGGGAATGGGATGGGGAGGTTGTTTTAAGACATTTAAGCAGAACCAGTGGAGGAGTGGCACTCCTTTTCTCCAAAAACATTCCACCAAAGTATCATGTGGTGGAGGAAGTAATGCAAGGCAGACTGATGGTGGTCAGAGAGAAATATTAGCTTTTTACTGTTGTGTTTATAAATGTATATGCTCCCAACACAGGACCTGACAGAGCTCAGTTTTTAAATGAACTCAGTGTGGTTTTAAGTCAGTGTGGGCCTGCAGAAGTTTTATGTTTTGGAGGGGATTTTAACTGCACAGAGAACAATCAGATGGCCAAAGATCATATTGAACCTCATGCTGCTTCAAAACGTGCCATGAAACAGCTGGTGGAGGTTCATAAGTTAACTGATGTATGGAGAGAAATGCATGACAAACACAGACAGTACACTTGGGTCAACTTCAGGACAGATGCTGACTGAAGCCAGTGGGATCCGGCAGAGAGCTGTGGACTTTTACTCCCATCTGTGTGACAGTGAGTACACAGAGAATTAGGGGGCCTTTAACTCCTTCTGCAGTGGGCTGCCCAGAGTCCTGGAGGAGACCAACAAGGAGCTGGAGGGTCCCTGACTGATGAAAAAGTGTACAAAGCACTGCAGAGCATACGGGGGGGAAGGCCCCTGGGATCGATGGGCTTCCACCAGAGTTTTTCAAAGTTTTTTGGAATGAGCTGAGAGAGGATGTTTTCAATCACTGAAAATGTGTCACTGATTAGAGATTTTTTGAAGGTCTCTGGTTCTTTGGGTTTTGATGCTGGTCTGGTTTCTTTGGACCAGGAAAAGGTGATTTGACCAGGTTGAGCACTGTTACCTTTGGAAAGTGTTACAAAGGTTCGGCCTTAGCCCTGGACTTATTGCCAAGATTAAGGTTCTGTACAAAGACATTGAGAGTGTACTGAAAATTAATGGTGGTTTGTGTAAACCATTTAAAGTGACCAGGGGTATCAGACAGGGCTGCTCGATGTCTTTTATTGATGGTCTGTTTTTATCTGAGTCTAATACACATTTGAATTTATCTGCATATGCAGATGATATAAGTGTTATTGTAAGGAATCAGGAAGATGTGAAGGTTTTAGAAAACATTGTTGAAAATATCAGCTGCCAAAGTTAACTGGGCAAGGAGTGAGGCCTTAGCAGTTGGGAGTTGGTCTGTGGGTCTCAGCTGCCGGGAAGGTTAAGCTGGAGGAGGGGAGGCCTAAAGGCAGGAACATACCGGCCAAACCGTTGGACATCTGAACCGTCTGGAGAGACTCTGACGAGGCCGGGAACAAATATGTTCGGTGTGTTCAGCTGCGTTGCAAGCTTTCGGAGCTGCCCGGACGTTGTCGGCTCCGATTGAGCATGCAAAGTCTGAGGAGGTGGGCCGTCGGATGTCTGAGCCATTGGATTCTCTGATTGGTTGCATGCCGGCTAAATGGCCATTCTGATTGGAGGTGAGAGTTGCGTGCATAAGTCTCATTTACAACTCAGAACACAAGCACCACCTGCTCATTGCATCTCACGCAAACGCAGAACGTACACACGACTGTGGAGTAGGTAGCATGTCAAAGCAATGTGTTTCAAGGCAACTTTTCTGCTGCACGGGTCAGATAACAAGGCAGTTGGACATCTGGGCGGTGTGTGGGGGCCTTAAAGTACCTGGGAGTCCATCTAGGAGATGAACAGAATGTTAAGAAGAACTGGGAGGGAGTGGTGGAGAAGGTGGAGGGGAGGCTGGCCAAGTGGAACTGGCTGTTACCTCACATGTCTTACAGAGGAAGAGTCCTGATTATCAATAAGTTGGTAGCATCAATTCTCTGGCATAAGCAACAATGTATGGAACCCCCTTCTGGTCTGTTACAAAAAGCGCAGTCTGTCATGATCCATTTTTTTGGGGGGGATAACGTGCACTGGGTTTTCCAGAGTGCACTTTACCTGGAAGAGAGGGGGCAGGGGTTAGTGCACCTGGAGAGCAGACCAGCCAGCAGCCTTCAGATTACAGTTTATTCAGTGTTACCTCACAGGAAATGATGACGTGGTCTGGAAACCAATAATAAGCACGATTTTAAGAGGAGTAGCAGGTTTGGGTTTGGATGCGTCTTTGTTTCTAAGGGACTGTGGTTTTATTTGTTTGTGTGAATTGCCTCCTTTTTATCAGGGACTGTTTAGAGCCTGGACTCTTTTTAAATAGAAAAGACTGGAACCTGCAGCTTCACTGTTTTGGCTCCTGGAAGAGCCTCTTATCCACGGGGCCCAGCTGGATGTTCAAGAAGCTAGCAGACCTGCTCTCACACAGCGGTTATGTTTAGCCCGGTCAGTGAAGCTGAAACACATAGTGGATACTCTAGGTTCAGGACTTAACAACACAGAGGCAGTGGCATCTCTGCTGGGTCTCAGGTCAAGTCATCACACTAGAGACATTGTAAATGCATGGATTAAAAGACTAACCAGCAAGGACATGGAAATGCTTCAGAACTCTTTTATTGAAACAGAGACTCCTGATGGAAGAAATCCATTAGCTTAACTGGGTCTTAAAATTTAACAAACTGGACTGATGGAACCATTACTTGTCAGAAATACGGCTGCGTCTATAAATTTGCCTATGTAGAATGGGAAAGCTTTGTATAAATACTGTGTCAGAGCTTTGAACAAGAAAAAGCTGAGTGGGAGGAAGGAAACTGTGTGGAGAGAGAGAGACTAAAGGTGCAGGATGACTGGAAGCCAGTGTCGAGGCTGTTTTATAAACCGCTGATAAACAAGAGGTCAGGTGATCTGCAGTGGAGAATTCTGCATGGAGCGCTGGCTGTTAACAGTTTTGTTTCTAGGATTAATCTTAATGTTTCAATTAATTGTCCTTTCTGTCAGGAGCCAGAAAGTATTTTTCACTGTTTACTTACTAAAAGTAAGTAAGTAAGTTTTTATTTATATAGCACTTTTTTCAAAAAAAAAGTTTGCAAAGTGCTGTACAGGGTACAGTAAACATAAAACATAATTAAAAATATAATTCAAAACAAACATAAAAGTAAACAGAATAAAATAGATAAAATAAAATAAAATAAACATACATGTACAGATATGTGCAAAGAGAAATCACAGATCAATTGTAGGGAATGAAAGACAGAGATGGGTTTTGAGAAGTTTTTTGAAGACATTTAGTGATTCAGCTGATCTGACAGAAGAGGGGAGACCGTTCCAGAGGGATGGGGCCCTCAAAATCGCAGTCACCCTTAGATTTAGGGAGGGAGTGAGGTATGAATAGGAGGCCTAGGTCGGACGATCTGAGTGGTCTAGAGGTGGAGTAAGGGTGTAGGAGTTCAGAAATGTAGGGAGGGGCAAGACCATGAAGGGCCTTGTATGTGAGGAGTAGTGTCTTGAAGTCTATTCTGTATTTTACTTGGAGCCAATGAAGGGATGCAAGAATTGGTGTGATGTGGGATCTGCGATTGGTTTTGGTTTGTAGCCTGGCTGCACCGTTTTGTACGAGCTGCAGGCGAGACAGGGCTGCACGCATGAGACAGGTGAAAAGAGCATTACAGTAGTCGAAGCGAGAGAAAATCAGGGTGTGGATTAGAAGTTCAAGATGGCTGGTTGTTAGCATCTCTTTGGTTTTTGAGATGTTCCAGAGTTGGAAAAAGCAGGATTGTACAAGTTTGTTTATGTGTGAGTTGAAGTGCAAATTGTGGTCAAAGATTACACCCAGGTTTCTGGAGGAGGGTTTGACATTGGCGGCTAGAGGGCCGATGGGGGGATTCAATTCAGGGATGAGTTTATTAGGACCGAAGAAGAGAACTTCGGTTTTGTCTGGACTTAATTGAAGGAAGCTGAGACATCCAATCCTTGATAGCAGTCAGGCAGTCATGGGTACTGATATTGGCCATGTCATTTAAAAGAGAAATACAGCTGCAGGTCATCAGCATAACACTGGTGGGATATGCAGTTGAGCTGGCTGATCAGATTGCTAAGAGGTAGTTTATAAAGTGAGAAGAGGATGCGGCCAAAGATTGAACCTCGCAGAACTCCACATAGTATAGGTGCAATTGAGGACATGAATTTGTCTAGGAAAACCTGGCACTTTCTGTTTGAAAAGTAGGAAGAGAACAACTTAAGAGCGGAGCCTGAGATACCCACCCACTTGTTGAGGTGTTCCAACCATGATTTAGTGATCAATGGTGTCGAAAGTGGGCATAACATCTAAGGGGCAGGAGGACAGGCGCATATGGGATATAACGTCAATGAGATTGTGCAGAGAGATATGGGAGAAGTCAGACAGGTAGGACAGTAGACTGGTGAGTCATTGGAAAAAGTGGGATTATTAAAATTGGAGCAAATGATGTTAATTTTGTTAAGAAAGGCAGACAGCCAACTTTCACAGTCTAATGGGGATGAGGCAGATACAGTGGGATGGGCAGGGTTTACAAGCCAGTCAATAGTGTTGAACAGGAAGACTAGAAGTTCTGTTTGAAGCCCTGAAAACCGTGAATTTAAACTGTGGTGAGAGATGGTCTGAAACTGCTTTCATTTTTGGTGCTGCTACAAAAAAGAAAATGCAAAGAAGTGGACACTGTTTTTGTCTCAGTGGTGTTTAATCAAAGCTCTGTATTCTGTCATTGATGGGGAGATAAGATTTGCCTCTGTTTCTGAGACTTTTTAACATGTATTTGTTCTGTCTAATCTGGTGATTATGTCATGTTGAGATGTGTTTAGAATAATTAAAAAAATTAAGGTGTTTTTCTCAAACTTTTCTTTTTTTTTCATCCTGTGTTTATTGTATGATTGTAGTTGTTTGTAGTAGTTGGTAGTGTAGTTTGGTGAGTCTGGTGGTTGTTTGGCTGACAGCAAACTGTGGTTCTCGTCAGGGATGGTGTCCTCTGAGTCGCTGTACCTGTCTTTGAAGAATGGAGTAAGGGTGGTAGCACAGGCCAACACCACGGTGGAGCAGTTCTGTTGGCGGTAGGTGAACAGGTGGGGCGTGGAAACATCTTGTGTGCCTGGCGAATGAATAAAGCTGTGGTGGTGTTCCTGAAGGAGCAGGGGTTTGTCCATCAGCTCATAGAGAGCAGCCTACTTGTGAACAATGAGTTAGAACAAGTTTCCCCACTGGCGTTGCCTTCCACTCAGATCATTGTGTCCAAAGTACCTCCGTTTATCTCCAGCGAGGTGCTGGAGAAGGAGCTGAAGTGCTTCGGGAGGTTGGTGAATGGATTTCGGTGAGTCTGGGCTGCAGGGACGCCAAGCTGAAACATGTTCAGTCTCTGCGGAGGCAAGTGTCTATGTTTCTGGAGTCTCCGACTCTTGCCATGCCTCTTTCCTTGTCAAATATAAGGAGGGGTCCTACATGGTGTATGCAAGCTCTGGGAACTTGAAGTGTTTTGAGTGTGGAGATGTGAGTCACAAGTGTGTCGCTTGTCCTCACAGACAGCACAGAGCGGAGACTGTATGGAGCGGGGCTGGCACCTCTGTGCCCGGGGTCGCCGCTGCTGGTGTCTCCGTTTTCAGGCCAGCTGATGGTGTCCATGGCTCCGAGGTCAGTGTCTAAAGATAATGCACGAGAGGTGGAGGCTGAACCTGTGGTCCACACAGGGCAGAGTGAAGATGTTCAGGTGTTTGCTGTGAAGGATGCTGACCTGCTGCAGGACAGACTGGACAGGGAGGCAGAGGAGCTGCTGGAGTCTGCTGGATGCCCTGAGGATGATGAGGCTGATGTGAATTGTGAATCAGAATCAGTGTTTCTGTTACTGACAGTGTTTCACAAATTGTAGATCTGTATTCTCTTGAAGAGATAAATGGGATTGTGGATGACACATTCGGTAAATCCATTAAAGTCAAAGATTTTTTTCCTGATGTTGGAAAATGTATTAAATCAGTGACATCCCTTCAGAAGGTTGTTGGCTTGGACATACTGGATGGCAAAAAATGTTACCATCTCCGAAAACATGTCACTGGTCTCAGAAAAGTTTTAAAAGTTGAAGGGGGAAAGAAAAACAAAACTTAAAGTACCATGATCATACAACACAGTGTCTTTTTTCTACTGTCTGTTTCTGTTTGGCTCTTTATTTTTCTGTCTCTCCTTTGAGGGTGGCATCTTTAAACATAAATGGGGGCAGAGATGCACAGAAGAGAGCTTTAACAGCAGAGGTCATCCAACAGAAAAGACTGGATGTACTTTTTCTACAAGAAACATACAACGATGTCATGAATGAAATCGACTGGAGCTTATTGCTGGAGAGAAACATGTCCTTAGTCATGGGACAAATTTTAGTGCAGGAGTTGTGATTTTATTGTCACCTACTTTAAAAGTTAACATTTTAGCCAACACAGATAGTGAAAGGCAGAGTCCTCATGGTGAAAGTTAAGATAGATGCTTTTGTTTTTACATTGATCGATGTTTATGCACCTAACCAAGGCTCTGAGCAGGAAGGGCTTTTAGAATATTAAAAAAAAAAGTTAAGTGACATTGATCAAGTGGAGTGTATTGTATTCAGTGGAGACTGGAATTGCTGCACTGATTATAAAATTAAATTATTACATGGAAAAAAAAGAATTAAATTATTTTGGCATTACTGGAAATCCAGGAAAGATGATTTTACTTCCCTTTCCAAGTGGTAGGAGGTAGGAAAAGCTCAGATTAGGATGTTTTGCCAGGAATATACATCTTATTCCACAGCTAACATTAAGAGAGCTGTGCGGAGGCTAGAAGAAGAGAAAAGAGACCCGTCTCACAAACTGATCAGCACAATAACAATGTCTTACTCTCTAAATAAAACTAAACTCTTTCATACAAGAGAGAGCTGAAGGAGCTCTAGTCCAAGCAGGCTTTACTAAACTCCACGACATGGATGCACTGCCCAACTTCTTCTTTAATTTAGAGAAGTCAGTCTTTGTGTCAGGCTCGGACAAAGGAGAGAGGACTCAGATGCAGAATGGCATAAGTAATGTCAAGTTTTATTGACTGGTTGCAACTCTTCAGTGTGAATGACAAACAAATGGCTATGAAATGCTATGAGAGAAACAGGACACACAGACATAAAACATAAAGAACGAAAAGTGCTCCCGAAGGAGGAATCCCACACTGGACTGAAAACTTTAGCTATGAAAACGTAAACAGAAAACAAAATCACTCGGAAGAGGTCAGCACACAGGCTATGAAACTCACTACTCTGAATACTATAAAAGGTACAACAAAAAGCGCTCCACAAGGAGGAAAACAAAAGACTATCAAACATCAAATCTATGAAATCAAACACCAACCAGAAATTTACAAAATCATAATCACTCATCCAAAGAGGCACAAAACAGAAAATAAAACTTGACAATACTTAACTGAGATAATGGCAAGACTGTGAAACAGGGCTTCAGTACATGACAGAGGACGAAATACTTTGGCGATGCAGACAGGGGAAGACAAAGACTTTATACAGATGGGGGAGGGGAACACAGGTGAAAACAATCAAGGATCAGGGATGACGTCAGACCAGGAACACAAGAGGAAGGGCAAGTGACCTGAAACAAGAGGAGAGTTACCTTTCAAAATAAAACATGAAATGCACAAGACAAAAACCCAAGACAGGACGTCCCTCACCGCGATGCGATACTTTGTCTGCCTGATGGAGAGGTGAGACCATTGGCTCTTTTTTGTACAGACTATAAAATTCTCTCCAAGGTTTTATCAAATAGGTTGAAAATCATCAGTGAAATGTTGATTAGTGCTGACCAATCATACTGTGTTCCAGATAGGTCTGTGCTGGATAATTTATTCCTTATGAGAGATGTATTTGTTATTTGTGAGTTATATGATATGTTGGTATCATATCCACTGGCCAAGAGAAGGCTTTTGAACATGTTGATCATGCTTTTCTTTTTTCTACATTGCAGGCTTTTGGTGTTGGGGAGGGATTCATGTCCTGGATAAAGCTTCTGTATACTGGTGCTTGTTGTGTGGTGGGAGGAGGGCTGAGCTGCCCTGTGCCAGTGAGGAGAGGGATCAGGCAAGGATCTTCAGCCAGGGTTAACTGGATAAAAAGTGGAGCTTGTTTGGTAGGTCAGTGGAGCTTGGGGAGCATTCCTGGTCTTCCATGGAATCTGAAATGGGGAAAAGGGGGTACTAAAATCTTAGGAGTATACTTGGGAACTGAGGAGTTTTAGAGGCAGAACTGGGAGGGAGTGCTGGACAAGGTGGAAGCCAAGTTGCCTGAATGGAAATGGTTGCTACCCCACTCAAGAGTGCTGAGGTGGATTGTGGTCCCTGTCTGTGCCACTGACAGTGTTCGCAAACAATTGTGCTCTGGTTGACCAGTGGAGTGAAGAAAAGTACATTTGCCCCTCCATGATTTTCAGTCCTGCTGTTGGAGAGTGGAGAGAGGAGAGTGGGAGACTTTTCTCTCTAAAAACACCTGTGCTGGGCAATTTTAGTTCATGTGGGAAGAAGCAGCTATATCAAAGTTGTGTGAAGGTGTTGAACCTTCGCTCCCTGGCTGAGGTAAAAGAGTCGAGGTGGAGCACTGGAGCATTTAGTGATACACTATATTACCAAAAGTATTCGCTCACCCATTCAAATGATCAGAATCAGGTGTTCTAATCACTTGGCCTGGCCCCAGGTGTATAAATTCAAGCACTCAGGCATGCAGACTGTGAAACAAGACATTTGTGAAAGAATGGGCCGCTCTCAGGAGCTCAGTGAATTCCAGCGTGGAACTGTCATAGGATGCCACTTGTGCAACAAATCCAGTCGTGAAATTTCCTCGCTCCTAAATATTCCACAGTCAACTGTCAGCTCTATTATAACAAAATGGAAGCGTTTGGGAACAACAGCAACTCAGCCACGAAGTGGTAGGCCACGTAAAGTGACGGAGAGGGGTCAGCGGATGCTGAAGCGCATAGTGCAAAGAGGTCGCCGACTTTCTGCACAGTCAATTGCTAGAGAGCTACAAACTTCATGTGACCTTCAGATTAGCCCAAGTACAGTACGCAGAGAGCTTCATGGAATGGGTTTCCATGGCCGAGCAGCTGCAGCCAAGCCACACATCACCAAGTGCAATGCAAGGCGTCGGATGCAATGGTGTAAAGCACGCCGTCACTGGCCTCTAGAGCAGTGGAGACGCGTTCTCTGGAGTGATGAATCACGCTTTTCCATCTGGCAATCTGATGGACGAGTCTGGGTTTGGAGGTTGCCAGGAGAACGGTACATTTCAGATTGCATTGTGCCAACTGTGAAATTTGGTGGAGGAGGAATTATGGTATGGGGTTGTTTTTCAGGAGCTGGGCTTGGCCCCTTAGTTCCAGTGAAAGGAACATTGAATGCTTCAGGATACCAAAACATTTTGGACAATTCCATGCTCCCAACCTTGTGGGAACAGTTTGGAGCGGGCCCCTTCCTCTTCCAACATGACTGTGCACCAGTGCACAAAGCAAGGTCCATAAAGACGTGGATGACAGAGTCTGGTGTGGATGAACTTGACTGGCCTGCACAGAGTCCTGACCTGAACCCGATAGAACACCTTTGGGATGAATTAGAGCGGAGACTGAGAGCCAGGCCTTCTCGACCAACATCAGTGTGTGACCTCACCAATGCGCTTTTGGAAGAATGGTCAAAAATTCCTATAAACACTCTCCTCAACCTTGTGGACAGTCTTCCCAGAAGAGTTGAAGCTGTAATAGCTGCAAAAGGTGGACCGACATCATATTGAATTCTATGAGTTAGGAATGGGATGGCACTTCAGTTCATAGAATGAGTAAAGGCAGGTGAGCGAATACTTTTGGTAATATAGTGTATCTTGTCCTTGGTTAGCAGATTTAATAAGGGTACTGCAGGAATGGGTGGAAGCTTTAAGAGAGACGTTCTCTGTCCCCTTGTTTGTTTTTGGGCCTGGATATGAATCAAGTGAAAGATAAACTTTGGTTGTAATCAATTTCCTATTTGGAACTGCAAAGCTACCATCTGGAAGACCAGGAAGAATCAGATGTCAGGGCTGGACGGATGTGGTGCAGAGTCTGAAGGGTCTGATGGCAGCTCGTCTAAAAATAGAGCCGCTTTCTAAACCCAGACCGGTAATCTTAACTCTTTCATGCTCACTGATGGAAGATGGTTCACCGGTCCTTCATTTTTAACCCATTATAGCCTCTGTGTGTGTGTGTGTGTGTGTGTGAGAGTTTTACCAGTTGAAGTAGATGAGAATGAAGCAGGATTTTGTCCTTATAATATTATTTATTATTTTATTATTTATTATGTAAATAAATGTTGTTTTAAATGTCAAAAAGTCTCTCTGAGAGTGGATGTGCATTTCAGCGAGCGTGTTTCTGTCTTTTGTCTGTTTGTGTGTTTGTTAGATTTATTACTGCAGTAGTATTTTGTGCTGTAGTTTTAGTATAGCAGTATCCATCGTCCTCAGCTGGAGACGCTCACACACAGACAGGGAGTCAAACTTTGTCCGACTGTTAATTGCTCTGTGGAGGATTGCAGTTCAGTAAGCTGAGAAAAAGTCGGTTATGATCGTATAAATCCCAAATTTTTCTGGACAGCATTGATAAAAAGTAGGCACGGTTGTTGAACGAGGTGTAGTGATCCAGGACACCTTTGTTCAGGTGGTACTGCTGGTTCATCCAGCCAGAAACATCATTCTGTCCAGAGTTCCTCCGTTCATTAGTAATGAAATCTTGCAGAGAGAACTGGAGAGACACGGACAGTTAATGTCTCCAGTCCAACTGATTCCTCTGGGCTGTAAATCTCCACACCTGAGACATTTTGTCTCCTTCAGAAGGCAGGTCTTCATGGTTCTGAAGAACTGGACTGGATGTTGAAGTTCAGAGTGGAGGATTTTGATTATACTGTTTATGAAATGTTTTGGCTGTGGAGTGGAGGATCGCCTCATCTGGACCGGAACACAGAAAAAGGATGCTGGTACAAGTAATGGTGAGACTGCAGCACCAGGTCCAGAACAAGAGGACACACAGGACACACAACAGACTGAGCATCAAGGGGATGCTGGTTCAGGTTCTGGTGGTTCACAGGCTGGTGGTTCAGGTACAGCTGGTCCAGTTTCTGCGGGTTCAGGTGCTGTTGTGGAGGTTACTGATCAGACGCACACTGACACTGAGTTCTAGAGGAGAAAACTTTCACTGAGCAGGAGACTGACCGCCTGAAGAAATAGTTATTAGTTAGTTAATAGTTAGTACTTTTTTTCCCTGCTTTGTTCACTCTTTTTTGTTTTACACCTTTTTTCTTTACTATGGGAGACATTAGAATAGGCAGCTTGAACATAAATGGAGCAAGGGATGATGGGAAAAGAGCGTCTCTGTTCAGGCTGTGTTCTCTCAACAAGCTGGATGTTATTTTGGTACAGAGGCACACAGTACTGCTGATAACCAGACTGACTGGAGGACAGAGTGGACTGCTGAAACCTTCTTCAGTCACAAACCAGTAACAGTTGTGGGGCTGGACTTCTTGTTTCCACAAACTTTCTTCCTCAGTCTGTAGAAAGTGAAGAAGTTATTAAAGGCCGTCTGTTAAAAGTGAGAGCAGTGTGTGAAGACGTAAAGATGGTGTCTATTAATACTGATGCTCCGGCTGTGGGAGTGGAGAGAGTGGTGTTTCTACATGTTTTATATGAAGTGATTGATAAATGTAATAATGAGGAATATGTATTTGTGGGTGGAGGCTGTAACAGTACTGAGGACAGCAGGTCAGACAGGAACCATGCAGAGCCTCACGCTGCCTCTCACACTCGTCTGCTTCACCTCATGGAGGCTCAGGAGTTGTGTGATGTGTGGAGAGACAAAACACCTGGACACACCTGAACATAACTCACTGTCTGTGGCCAGGCTGGATCGCTTTATTGTTTTAAACATCATTTTAATGTGTTTAACAGTTGTGTTATCAGCCCTGTTGGCTTCTCTGTGGGTCTATACAACAGTGGTGGGATTTTGGAAAAGTCCAAATCAGGAAACTCTGTCAGCAGAACACTCAGAATGTCACAAAGACCTGATGAGTTCAGTAGAAGCTCTGGAGTCTGAAGTGGAGGAACTCTGAGACCAGCTGAGGGCTCAAACTGGGACTGATTACCAGGCCTGATGGGGGAGGAGCCCTCAGAAGGCCTGAAATACAAATGATGTTTTTACTTTATGTTTTATTCTAAAGCCCTATTCACATGGGACTAGTATAACCTGACGACTTCATGTGATTTAGAAATTATCCCACCACGTCTGTGTTTCATGCAGCACATTCACACAGGTGAAGTCTTGTGTTTTAACTCAGATTTACTGACATGATCCCCCGGGTCGATCGCACCGGAGCCCCTGTTGGAGCAGCACAATGGTTAGATATGGATATTTTTAATATAATAACTGGTGAACCTGTTGAAAGATGGAAAAGTGTTCCTTACCACGTGCTGCCATGCATGTAATCCATCTAAACATCTTTCGAGATTTCGCTCTTCTGATGAGCCTCCTGGATTTGCACCCAAAATGCTGTCAAAACTTTCATTTCTAATTCCCAACGCAGCCTCCATAACTCCTGACTGGAAAAAAGGCAGAAAAAGTTGTGGAAAACACAAAAAACCTTAAGAAAAACAAAAAACGACCCCAAATCACAGAGATGTCGATTCGCACAGGACTAATCACATGACCTCTGTGGTTGGTGAAATATGGCAGGAAATTTGCGGTGGAATTTTTATTTTACAAATTACGGACATGGCAGATTCGCACGGGATTAAGATCACAAACGACTTACGCAATTATTAATTCCCCAGGTTATACTAGTCCCATGTGAATAGGACTTAAGTAATGTAAATCAGCATGACATGTTTGGTGCAGTGGATTCATTTCAGTTTGAAGATTTCTGTGATGCTTATGGCTTAAAATCATCTTCAAAGCTGTTAAAGTGATGTTAATGCCAGATGATCCTCCATCATTTTCAGAGGGTTTAAAGAAAGCCAAGAACTGAGGTGGAGAATAATTCCAACTGTAAGATCCTGGTGATCAATCAGGCAGTTTCATTAAAATAAACATGTTGTTCTGTTAAATAATGTTAGAAAACAGACCTGCCATTAGACTGCAGTTTCATTTCTGACCTATTCAAACAAGACAATTTCATTTAAAGATATCATGTTACCTCGTTTGTTTCAGTGTGTTACTATTACTGCTGCATTCTAGTCACATTTAATTCTTTTTTTACTATAAAAATAAGATTTAGTCTAACAGGTACGTCAAGTTCATCATCATCAGCAGCAGCAGCAGCAGCAGTCTGTCAGCTCCATATATAATAATAATATCCTATAATCCATATTTATGTCAGAATGATTTTCATGTATTAAACAGTTCCACAGTGAAACAGAACAGAGGAGAACATTCCTGCTGCATGCAGACTGTGTGACTCAATACAACTCTCAGTACAATCAGAGAAATCTTTATATTCTCTGGAAATCAGAAGATGAAATCCCAACAACCGAACAGCCTCATATATGTATTTATTCAGCCCAGATCCAAATCCAGAGCTGCAGGACAAGAAGGAGCCAGTGAGCAGTAACCAATAAACTGTCATGTTGTGCTTTTCACTAATATGGGAATGATACTCAGAAATATCAGTAAAATGCAGTTTTATGTAAAACAGCATCACATGTTTTCTCCGGCCTGAACTAGGGACCAGTTGGATTTCTCTTCATAGGTACTAAATCCCTGGCAGCACTCCTGCCCAGCTGAGACCACCAGAGACCAGAACCAGACTGAGACCCTGAAGTTAAAAAGTCTCTTTCAGCTTCCTGCTGGGTGTCTCAGCTCAGGGGGTTCTGGTCCGGTCCAGCTTCCAGACTGTAGCCCAGATGGATGTTCCATCACACTTGTTCTTTGGTCTGGAGCATAAGAATGGACAGCAGAGGCTGATTGACAGTTTAAGGTCTGACACTGGGCAGCTGCTGACTGATCACACTGCCAGGGGCGTCGCACCCGAGGAGGATGTGGATGTTTTAACACAAACACTTTTTCTGCAGTTTATCTGCAGTTTTGCACAAACGCCTCACTGCAGTATCTGAGTTTCTCTGGCCGCTCTGTGTCTGCTCGCTGCAGCTGCCTCCTCTCTCCTCCCTCTCCTGGTGCTGCTTTGGGACTGACCGGCTGATGACTGGCTGTTCTGCCTGAAGTCCCGCCTCTCTTGCTGCGTTAGGTTTATTGTTCAGCTCGTGCTGGTGAGGCAGGAACTGCCGTAAAATACCAAATAACAGCCGTGTGTTTCTTTGTTTCAGTCTCTGAACAGACCAGGCGTTTAATTCCCTCCTCACAAAAATCCAGGATGCAAATGTCACAAACTTCTCCAGCTTCTCTGTGAATTCTCTGACATCCTTCTGGGCACTACAGGTGAAAAAGACGAAGAAGAAAAATGTGCAGTGTCAGTGGTCACATCTTCTTCCTTGATGGTTTTTCAAAATAAATTAGACTCTGCATTTATTTGGTTATTTACCAACATACACACCTCCACCAGCGTTTAAAGGGACCACATGATGTCTTCATGATGTTTTTATGTGTTTACAGCTGCTGATGTGTGTAACGCTGTTACTGTGATCATACATGAAAGTTAAATATTGAATATGTCTATAATAATCACATCCTGATATGTAACTGTGATTTTTCATGGGTACTAATAATAGCAATCATGAGAAAAACTTAACAAAGACTGCAGATCCGGATAAGAAGCTGCAACTGGCAGTGAGCAGCTTTCTTTTCTGTCAGCAGTGAAGTGATGTACTCCATGACAGAACATGATAAAATATCAGAATGTATAAAATAACATTCAATGGTTAAAAATAAGTACAGTTGCAATATATATATGCAGCATGTATATTATTATTATTATTATTATTATTATTATTATTATTATTATTATTATTATTATTATTATTATTATTATTATTATTACATACCAGCCCCCCCAAAACAATTGTTCTTAAAAAAACACCACCACCACATCCATCCCCGCCCTTCTGTACAGCTGCTACACCTCTGCACACTGCAACCCACAAACTGTGGAAACAGAACAGAGACGGCTGTGGATGATGATGATGCTGTTTTCATGTTGGTAAAAACTTTGAAAGCTCGTTTAAAACTAGATATGAATTATTACAGAATGATGAAAGATGTGTAAAGTTTTCCAGTGTGTGGTGTTATAAACATGTGTTCTGTTGTGTTGTTGATGACCAGCTGTTCTTTGGACGTGACTGAAATGATTTAGATTCTGTCAATCTTCATTTATTGACCGTGTTGTTTTTGATTGACTGACATCAATCAGCTGATTGATTTCCAATCAGAGTTGACAGTATTGAAAAAGTAAAGAAAAGTAAAGAAACAACAAATCTTTTCATCACTGAGAACAAAGAAATGCAGCTTTGATAGTTTGTATCAGTTATTGATTGATGATCAGTTCTCAGCTGAGTCAACAAATCTTCACTTCCTGTTGAAGAAGTTGATCAAAGAAAATGTTAAATTTGACGTCCAGAAATGTGAAAGTGACAAAGAGAAGCAACAACTAGCAGTTGAACACTGAGATGAGACATTACTGTGAAGACCACAGGGACAAAACATCACAACACCATCAGGACTCTGATCATGTCCAACACCTGGAAAACCCGGTTTTACTTCCTGTGGTTCTGTCCCCTGTTACCTGCTGGTCTCACCTGGTTCTGTCCTTCAGCTTTCTCTGCTACTCTGTAATCAGTCAATAAAGTTATTCAAAACTGCTGCTGCTGTCTGAACAGCTGATGTTGTGCTTTGTTTCCTCTCAGACTGTCAGATGGAGGTGGAGGAGGGGGCGGAGTCTGTCCAGCTACCATTCAGAACTACACCTGACCTGCCTGAGGACGCTTCAGTGAAGTGGTCCTGCTCAATCAGGACAGTCCACATGTATGAGAACAGATCTGACCAGCCTGGACAACAGCACCAGGATTACAAAGACCAAACAGAGATGAAGAAAGACCTGCTGAAGACTGGAGACCTCAGTCTGACCCTGAAACACCCCAAAGAGACAGACACAGGAGAATACTGGTGTACAGTCTACACCAAGGATGGAGACACCCTGAGAGTGAAAAGAGTGGAGCTCAAAGTCAAAGGTCAGTATGAAGATACAGAACAGAGATCTGAGTGTCTGTCTCTGATTGGCTGCTTGTCTCTGATTGGCTGCTTGTCTCTGGTTGGCTGCTTGTCTCCGGTTGGCTGCTTGTCTCTGGTTGGCAGCTTGTCTCTGGTTGGCTGCTTGTCTCTGGTTGGTTGGCTGCTTGTCTCTGATTGGCTGCTTGTCTCTGATTGGCTGCTTGTCTCTCTCTAACTGTCCTCTGTCTCCTCTGCAGGGAACATCAGGAACAGAAGCAGCTCCACTGATCCGACTCCTCTGATGGCTGATCAGTTTGTTTGATAAGTCTCTTGGTCAATCTTTGATTATTGATCTGATGAGACTTTGGATCAGAGACTAAATGGAGGTGAAGGAGCTGATGGAGGACGGATGAAGACAGGAGGACGCTTCATCAGCTTCTTCTTCATTCTGACTCTCATACACAGTCTACACACTCACTATTGATGACTGTTGATCAGTGATGTCAGAGTGATGTCAGAGTGATGTCACATGGTGGTTTAGATCCTTTGAACTCTGACAGTAAAGTGTAAATACAACCTCAGATGTAGAGACAGCAGGTCTCTGCAGTAACAACATGTATCATTACCTTGACAGAGTGTCTACACATAGAAACACCTCACATTTAACACTATTTAACAGCTTTTAATGCCACTTTATATGGAATTTAAGTGAAATTCAAAAGTGAAATACATATACACATATTGCATATACTTGTTATTGCTGTAGGCTTTTACCAAAAAAAGATGAATAAATGAATGAATAAATGGACATTCTTTCATATTTGAAGTGTCATCAGAGTTCATCGCTGATGTTCTGGTAAACAACCACCAGAGGGCGACATGAGCACAGCAGGATTATTACCTCTGACAACGTTTCCACTGCTGGACCTCAGTACACTTCTGAGGTATTTGTACTTTACTGGAGGATTTCTGCAAATACATACTTTTTACTCCACTGCATTTATTGAAAACACTGTTTTAGTTACTTTACAGATTACATGCTGCCTCAGAGCTGAATCAGCACTTTTTAAAATTCAATTATTTGATGAACAGTCAGATTAAAAACAACTCTTATATTCATACAAATAATCTGAAAGTACTGAATATACTTCAGTATATTTACCTGAGATTAGATTCTGTCTGTCTGGTGACATTTTAACACCATGTTATAGAGAATAACACACAAAATGTCCGCCCAGCAGGCTGCAGCACTTTATTAATGAAGACAATAAACCATAAAAAGTAAGAAAATAAAAGACATTTCTGATTAATCAGTCACATCTGGATCGATGTGATGGTGTTAAACAGCTGATCACATGTTCCTCTTTATGATCAACAGCCTTTTTGAACCTCCAGCTGACTGCAGCCTCCCTCTCCAACCATTCACCCACATCCAACTGGGACCAGTGTCTAGTTACTAGGATTCTGTGTTTGTGTTTTGTGAAACATGTAATTGTCAGTCTGAGTTTGTTGTAAATTTGTGAATGTAGAAAAGTGTGTGTGGTAGCCCAGTAGGAGGGAGAAGCCTTTTCTTTAACCCTTGTTCTCCTGTTTTTCCTTATTTAGGGAGTTAGGTAAGATTTAGTCTTTTTGTTAATACTTCTGATTGGTATAGGGAAGGCAGGGAGATATATGCTTGTGTTTGTTGTTTTGACCTTCTCTCCCTCTGAAGCAAAAATAAAACTGCTCCCTTGATTTATAAGTTCCTGTGACACTGGCCTTCTCTGCAGTGGGAAGAACGAGGAGAAGCACATCATGCTGTGTCTCTGATTCCTCTAGATCAGGGGAGTAACACAGTGAGACTGAAGAACTAAAAACTGAGACCACACCACAAAATGTGCATCTATACAGGTTTATTGTGCATGTGGCAACACTAAAGCATCTTCCTGCACTTCATTAAAAGATACAACTCATCACTGAAGGCTAAATGAAGAACAGTGTCAGTGGTGGGTAACCTAACGTTAGAAGAACTTTCCTAAAGAGCATTTTGTGACAATACCTACGAGTGTTACACACATAAAAATGGAACCAGGAGGTCAGAAGTAGCTCATAGTCCACATAAACTCACAGGAAGATGTTTGACAGTTAGTAAAGCAGCAAACATGCACACTGTGTCTGTCTTAAATGATGAAACATGAACCTGAGTGTGTATCTGTGTGTGTTATCCATCTAATCAGAGGGATCAGAGTCACAGTGCTGACAGATGTATGGAGGTTTTCCAGGGGTGAACTTATTTGTGGGCCAAGAACTACAATTTATACTTTTCTTTGGGTCTGTAATTTGCTGTGCATCAGAGACTTAATGACTGCTGTGACGATGATCCCACACTGGGCACATTTCTTGAATCTGGTTCTCTGAGGTTTTGGTTTCTTGCAGTACCTACCACCTCAGTGTCACATGGCAGATGGAGTCTTTGGTGACTGACCTGACAGTTTTACCCTGCCTCACTTCATCTGATGGAGCTTTAGGTACATGTGAAGACCCCCCTATTCATTTTCCTCACCCACTGTCTCTGCATACTGAAATAAAAAGGAGTAGGACAGAGAAAATATGTGGATTGTGATTCAGGATAGTTGTAACATTTTCTTATGAGGTGTTACAACCGTCCCCACCCCCGTCAGCTATTGTTTAGCTCGCTGTATCAGCATGGTTGTTTGAAATTAGAACTGATGAAATGACTCATATTTTACGTAACAACCTCCTCTCTTTAAACTAACACAAGTTCCCTGATTCAGTCATCAACAGTATCAGTGCTAATCAAAGTATAGACTTGATCCTGAAACTGACTTTGTTACCTGACAATGTTTTGCCTCTAAAATCTGCAAACTTCGTCTCACAGCCAGGAAAATTCACATGCAAGATCAGGGAGGGAGCAGTTATACATGAAACTGATGACATGACTCAACTGTCTCCATCTCTCCTACAGAATACATGATAAAAGTGATATAAGGGAACAAATTCACAAATGTCACAAGATAAAGAGAAACACTAAAACATCCTCATTAATCTGAAGTCGTTTATTTACAGCTCCAGAACGTTACTGGCATCTGACCACAGTTAGAAACTTCAGACCTTCCATGGAAATACTCAGCAAAAGTCAAATATATATACATATAATGCATAAACTAGTTATTGCTGTAAGCTTTTAGAATAAAAGATGATTTAATCAATGAATAAATGGACGTTCCTTCATATTTTAACTGTGTGGTACTCTGATGGTTCAAAGGTTTCTTGCTGCATAAGTCCTGTCAACAGCTCCATGTGTCTTTGTTCACATTTGTTTTATATCTCATCATCTTTAATGAAAAATGTTTCATCATTTTTGACCAGTAACTCAATTTTTTTTGCTTAAAACTTCTGTCAGTAAAATGGACTGAACCCAGCTGATCCAGCAAGCTTTGCTCCTGGTGTTATAATAAAGGCAGATTCAGGGTTTACTGAGGTTCTGAAGCTGTAATCTACACAAGTGGCCTCACAGAGACTCCAGCAGTGAAGAGAGGCTCCAGAGGAGGAGGATGATCCCAGAAGAGCAGCGGCCGGCTGGTCAGGAGGGACTGCAACAGCCCAGCAGCTCGGTGTATTAAAAAGGGAAACTGCAGGTCAAAACTCAGGTTTTATTTGCAGCTGCTGTGAACCGGAGGAGGAGCCGGAGAGTGAGATGCTGCCAGCTAGCTTCAGTTTGACATACCGCCGGAAAAACCTTCTTCCTCTTCGGTCAGACAGAGAAATCTTCTCATCAATGAGACCAAAAATATTTAAGACCCATCGAATCTCAACTTCAGACACTGTGAGACTTCTGAAGGAGCCGTGGCCCCCCTGCTTTAACCTCACATATGACTGTTACCTTTCTGTTCAGAGCATCTTAAACCAGAACCTCAGTTCTGTTGAATCATCATTTTCTATAAACTGTGACTTTCTCTGTAGCTCTTGTCAGACTCACCCAGAACACCCTGGTGTGCAGAGCGCTGACCTTTCAGCTGAAATAGATCCACTGTTATTCTCTGTTGTTCTGTCTGATACTTTATTCAATAACACAAAGACTTCTGAGGATTCATCTTTTATTTGTTCACTTCTCTACAAGGAGACTCACACACCTTCATGTACATGAAGATCAAATCTGACAAATATGTGGACTGTAGCTCACTGATGGAGCAGTACTGAGTGTTCAACACCTCCTCAGTGTCTTCACTGGGGAAACGTGTACTGCCATGATCAAACCACAGTACATTCCCTGGGTATGTAGAGAGGGCCACATGTAACAGTCAGGGATTTAGTGTAGGACAGCAGTGACTAGAGACTATTGTGGGATTTGTACCAGTAGTTATTTATGTATATTCACTCCAGCAGCCTGAGTTTTACCCCTGAGAGTGCAGCTCCTGACCGCCCAGAATGATGTTAGCCCCTCCATGTAAATGGTGTCGAGACGGTTGAGTTCAGCCAAGTCTCAGTGAAAATCAGGACTCAACAGTCTCGACTGTCCCTCCTGGAGGTTAATTTACAGCCTCAGGTAGCATGAATTCAGACTTTTTACAAGGTGGCATTATGATGTTGTTATCTCAGTGTCCTTTTGATTTATTCATTGTGGTCGACTCACAGAGGAATCTTTTTGTTTTGGGTTCACACTGATATGTGAAGACAGATCTATTATTTTTAACACACCTGTTAAGAAGCTGCCACTCAGTGGAGACAGATGAACAGAAGCTACGCAGCTGAGAACTGGGCACCTGTTAGCTTCAGGTAGCTCTGGAAGCTGCAGACTCTGGCTGGGTGCCACATGTTCACGGTTATTTCTATTCACGTTGTGCGAGTAGACACGATTAAAAGTTAACAACCCTGCAATCAAACAAGTGTGAGTAATGCAGCGTGAATATTTACTTTGTCCTGTCTGAATGCAGCATAAAATCTTTATTGTGGGCGCAAGAAATTTGAAATTGGAGTTCATCAAGGAGCGTAGAGTGTCAAAATTTAGGTGCAGAAAAGAACTTAAAATCAACATTTAACTTGTGATTGTATTGTTGATTTTTTAAGAATTACATTTCCAACACAGTATTACACTTTCACACTGTTTGAATTCATCAAGATTTCACATTTCTCATGATGTTCAGGGGAACAATGTGGGGTTACCTGTCCGTTCCAGTATTTAGCTAAATATCAGCCTGACGTGAACTTTTCTTTGTCAGCCTAACATTTGTGTTTTTGTCTCCTGTGTCCTGCAGATGTCCAGCAGCTGCTGTTTGCTCAGATAAAGGTTTCTCCCAAGCAGCAGGAGTGGAGCTCCAGTCTGGACCAGCAGGACCCAGAACCCCTACACATTAAAGATGAACAGGAGGAAGTGTGGACCAATCAGGACGAAGCTGATATCACTGAGTTCACATTCACTCTTGTTCCTGTGAAGCGTGAAGATGATGATGAAGAGAAACCTCAGTCCTCACAGCTTCGTCAAAGACAAACTGAACACATGGAAACAGACGCTGACAGACAGGACTGTGGTGGACCAGAACCAGCCAGGAGCTCAGTTTCAGATAGACATTTACAGTCAGAGACTGAAGACAGGACAGGAGACTCTCCAGAACCTGAAGACTCTCCTGAACCTGAACCTGAAGACTCTCCTGAACCTGAACCTGAAGACTCTCCTGAGCCTCAAGCTGAAGACTCTCCTTAACCAGAACCTGAAGACTCTCCTGAACCTGAACCTGAAGACTCTCCTGAGCCTCAAGCTGAAGACTCTCCTGAACCTCAGGCTGAAGACAGTGATGATGTTTGGAGTGAGACCAAAGAACCTCAGTCAAGTTTGAACTCTCAGAAAAACATTGACGTCGCTGTAAGTGGTGCAGGATGTGGTACTGACAAGGAAGAGTTTACTTCCTCTGACTGTGGTGAAAGATCGAGCAAAAACTCAAAACTGAGGATTTGTAAGAGGATTCAGACAGGAGAGAAACAGTTTAGTTGTTGTGACTGTGGTAAAAGATTCAACTACCAACGCTATCTTAACAGACACAGAAGGATTCATAGAGGAGAAAAACCTTTTTGTTGTCATGAATGTGGTAAAAGTTTCAGCCAGCAGCAAAATCTTATCAGACACACGAGGATTCACACTGGAGAGAAACCCTTCATTTGTCATGAATGTGGTAAAAGATTTACCCGACAGCAACATGTTACCACACACATCAGGACTCACAAAGGATAGACATCACAAAGTTGTCGTTAATGTGGTTAAAGATTCAGCTGACAGCAACATCTTATCACACACATCAGGACTCACAAAGGAGAAAAAACATTTCTTTGCTCTGAATGTTGAAAATAATTAAATAATGAATTTAGACATAATAGAAGTCTGACCCGACACATGGCCGTGCACACAGGAAAGAAATACTTCTGCTGCAGCGCTTGTGAGGAAACATTCACCCGGTGTGGCACGTTAAAGAAACACAAGTACGATCATTGTAAATGTTCTCACAGCTATTTTTGTGTTTTGTTGAGTGTTTGTGTTGTTGAGGAAACTGAATGTGTTCTATTTGAATATGTTGAAGTTGTGTTTGGATGTAAATCAGAGGTCCTGTTGTGGTGACAGTTCATCCCATTTTAAATTCACAAACAAGCAAATGACTTTCTTGTGTTCAATCATTTGCAGTTCTGAAGGTTCCTCTGAGCTGAAAGACACCTGTGAATGAAGTTTATCTGTCTATGTTTCATCAACAAACACTGTGATGATTCGATCCCGTCCTCAGACCTCTCAACTCTTCTTCTATCCTGTCTTTCCAGCAGAGGTTTCAGGGACTCTGTGTGTCACCTCCAGTGTTGTGTCGACAGTTTGTCTAATAAAGAATTCACAAACAACAAAATGTCTTTCTGGTCTTTATTCAATGATTTGTTAGCGGACACAGTACAGAGAGTTTTTCTGTAAGGAGCGTTTACTTGTCTGAGCTTTTTCGAAGTTTAAGGGGAATTCTGGATCTTTTTAACCTGGACCTATATTTACATGTTTGATATACAAATGATTTATACTTCATGAATATTTTGATCCGTCCAGTTGATCTCCTCAGCTGGCAGCCATGACACAACTGCAGTGTGATCCTTATGGGCAACTCAGTCTGTCAAACTTCAGTCCTCTAGAAGTGTTTTTGTCTCTGACAGTCTGAGGTTGTTATTCTCAGAGTCTGACAGAAAATATTCCTACAGACCATTTTGTTAAATAATAAGATTAGTTTTGTATCCAGAAACACAAGTCCTGTCTAAGAAGTCTGTCTCTGAAATCTGGTGAGAGGTCACCTTTTGATCCTCAGAATCAGTTGAATATTCAGACATGACTTTGGAAATCCTCGAGGGAAACTCCAAACTCTTCTCTCCAACTTTTGGTAACAAAACAGATCTTATTATTTAACAGAACTGTCTCTCTGTGTGGGAACCATGTCTGTAATGATGTCAGACTCTTACTGGTAGATTCCACTGAGCATCTGCACTTCCTGAATATGATGCTTGTGTTTACAGGAGTTATTTGTAGTTTCAAGCCACCTGCTTCCAGCCAGTTCAAACTTTCTTTGTTATGTATTTTATATGTTCAATTTATTCATTTGCAGATTCTCTGTTGCAAGTTGTTAAAACCTCAGTCTGACCCTGAAAGACCCAAAGAGACAGAGAATATTTAACATTTAGATTGAACTTTGAAATTATATTTTAACAAGAGAACTGAATATCACAAAGTTCACAAATATTGCTGTAAATCTGATGAGAAGTAACATTAAAAATTCACCTAGTTTTTTAAACATGGTTTATTGCTAAATGTGCTAAATCACAACCGGTGCCCTGCAGTAATATAGCATTAAAATGACTAATATGTTGCTAAAGTCTGTTCAGATGATTTCTTTTAGACATCCTGAGTTCATTATTGTGGTAATTTGGAAGTTATTTCATAAAATACTTGATAAATACATGATTTCATAATTACTCCCCTGCTTATCATGACAGTTCTCGACCTGTAAAATGCACGACTCAACATCAGTTAGGGATTTGAGTGTGTGTGTGTGTGTGTGTGTGTGTGTGTGTGTGTGTGTGTGTGTGTGTGTGTGTGTGTGTGTTGGCATGTGTGTGTGTGTCCATATGACAAATGAGGATGTACCTGAGATCAGTTTTTTACACTAAATGTAGGCTCCCCCATTCATTTCTAATGACTGGTCATTTTTGACCGGGAACACCAAGAGTGTACAAAAGTTGAATAAAATACACAAAATTGTATGTTAATAAATACTATTTATTTAGTGTGTTGAAATCCTCTTTGTGGACAAAGTCATGGACTCTTAGGTCAGTCTGATCAATATAAGTACATTTTTCAGAGATAACACTTTTAAATCAGTCAGATTTGACCGGAACACAATATGAGGGTTAATGCCAGCGGGAGCAGGCCACCAAATTATTCAGAAACACCTTCTTCAAGGTGGAAACTTGGCACACAGCATCTGTGGACCCTCCTGACAAAAAGTTATTAAAAGAATTTTGAAAGGCCAAACAATACTCACGTTATTAAATAACAACTTCCTGCAGATTTCCTGCCAAACAGGAAGTGTTGGATATTTCCACAACGGTGTGTCCAAATGACATGGAACTTAAGATTATACTTTGACATGACTTAATGAGCATGTGTCCAAAAGTCTAGGCGATGACCACAAGGTGGCGCTCTTTAAATTCTAATAGTTTATATCTCCACATCGGTTGGGCGGATTGACACCAAACTTGGTATACTTATTGCCACTGGCCTCTTGAGCATATCTCACAAAATGCTTATCAATCGGCCATTAGGTGGCGCTCTGGTGCCAGTTTAATTTTATTTTTGGCCTTGTGACCACACCATAACACTTATGGGAATGAAATTCATAGAGGTGGTATAGACTAGCCCCTGCAACTTACACACCAAAAATGACCAGCAGGTGGCGCTATTTTCCAATTGAAGAGTTTTTGGCCCATAACTCACACATACTGTGTCACACATTGATAAACCTTATATCTCCATGTTCCCTGCATCCAGCTGAATTATTTGGTGTAGGCCACGCCTGTTACACCCGCAAACGTAATAACTGCCCACAAACGTAATAAACCACAAACGTAATACAAATCTGCAGCTTTGAATGTAATAATCCCGCAAATGTAATAAATTTCCCACAAACGTAAAAAAATTTGCCTACTGCAAACGTAATACTGAATTTCCTGCAAATGTAATAACTATTACATTTGCAGGAAATTATTACATATGTGGGAAAGTGAAAATCTGTAAATGTAATAACTTCCCACAAATGTAATATGAGACAAAATAATGATCTTTGTGGTTGTTGTTGTTTATTTGTTTACTTATAAACCTGCCAATAGTGACTGAATGTTGACAAGCAACCTGCAGGTCAGGTGGGGCAGGTCAGAAAGTGACAGAGCAGTGTTCTAAGTTATTAATAACACACACACACACACACACACACACACACACACACAGGTCATGCTCATAATTTTAAGAGCTATGGCTACAAGCCTATGCTGGTGGCTTATGAGAGCCGATGTTTGAACCATTTAAGCTAGAAGATCCGTGGTTTGCGTCCCGGTTAGGACGCCTGGGATCTTTCTGTGTGGAGTTTGTATGTTCTCCCTGTGCAGCGTAGGTTTTCACCGGGTACTCCGGCTTCCTCCCACAGTCCAAAAACATACTGAGGTTAATTGATTATTCTAAATTGTCCGTAGGTGTGAATGAGAGTGTGCCTGGTTGTTTGTCTCTATGTGTAGCCCTGTGATAGACTGGCGACCTGTCCAGGGTGTCCCCTGCCTTCGCCCTAAGTCAGCTGGGATACGCTCCAGCCCCCCCGCGACCCTGCAGAGGATTAAGCGGCGTACATATAATGTACAGATAATGGATGGATGGATGGATATCAAAAGCCAAAAACTTGAATAGATAGTCCATTCTTTGAAGTACGCCTAATGAAAACATTTGTCAAGATTTAAGACTGGTCCATGTTCTTTTTGATAGTAACATGGACCAAGACTGTCTGAACACTGACAATTAAAGTCTTGCAAATAAATAATGACTGTAACTTAAATTAATCTACCATTGTGAATGCAGGAAAGTGAGAATTGCCATGTAGGCTACCGTAAGTAACAGAAAAATTCCCAATGTTACATTATGTTACATTATTTTAAATAAACGGCCTTTCAATTAAGTGTGATGTAATTGTTGATGATTTGTTGCTGCAAATAAATGAATGAATGGGTATGCACCACCACTCTGCCAATCAGAACAAAGAAGACGCACTGACAGGCTACAACTTTGGCAGAACTTTTCACCCCTTTCCCGGTAAGTCAGCATGATGTATTTTGTATCGATGAATTCATTGAAATCTCAAGATATATGATGGTTTCGCAGTAGTTTTAAAGCTCAGTCCGCTATATTGTCAAAAGTGTCCCTCTTGTATTTTTTTCCTCTTATGTAGCATGATACTCCAACATAATTAGCTGCACCACATGCCAGCTTAAATAAAGGTCTATAGTCACTTCGCGGTAAAACAGCAACAACTTTTCACTCCTTACCCGGTCAGCAAGCATGATGTATTTGGTGTCAATGGATTCGTTGAAATCTCAAGATTCATATAATACCGCTGGTTTTGCGCTACCTTAAAAATTGAGTCCGCTAGATTGTCAAACGTGTCGATGTAGCATTTTTTTCATGCAAAGTTACGTGTTTAATGCGTATTATATTGCAACTTGCCCAATTGCACACTAGATATAAAGTGCTATTTTAATTGCACAATTCTCAATACATTTTACAATAATTAAATACCAACAATGGTAATTTTATAATACAGAGAGAACTAGAACAGAAATATAAAGTGCTTGTTGAATTGCACATTGCTCTACTGCCTAAGAATAAAAGATGATAGAATTGCAGACTTATTACATACTACAATAATTCATTATTATAAGTTATAATTTGTGAGTACCCAACTATGTGGACATGTAAAAATTAAACATTATAATATACAATAGATAATAACACACAACAAATCAGCAGCAGTGGACAAGTTAAAAATGATCACAATTAGTGGCAACAGGTTTGATTTTCCAAAGTTTAAGATGCTTGGAAAATGAAGCAATAGTGGGTAGATCAGGCACTTGGTGTGGAGTTCCAAGAATTTGCCGCTCGATAGGAAAAAGTTGCTTGACCAAAAGTACTTCTCCTTAAAAGAACAGTGCAATCACCCCTAGAGCCTGCTCACTTTCCTGCATTCACAATGGTAGATTAATTTAAGTTACAGTCATTATTTATTTGCAAGTCTTTAATTGTCAGTGTTCAGACAGTCTTGGTCCATGTTACTATCAAAAAGAACATGGACCAGTCTTAAATCTTGACAAATGTTTTCATTAGGCGTACTTCAAAGAATGGACTATCTATTCAAGTTTTTGGCTTTTGATATCCATCCATCCATCCATTATCTGTACATTATATGTACGCCGCTTAATCCTCTGCAGGGTCGCGGGGGGGCTGGAGCCTATCCCAGCTGACTTAGGGCGAAGGCAGGGGACACCCTGGACAGGTCGCCAGTCTATCACAGGGCTACACATAGAGACAAACAACCAGGCACACTCTCATTCACACCTACGGACAATTTAGAATAATCAATTAACCTCAGTATGTTTTTGGACTGTGGGAGGAAGCCGGAGTACCCGGTGAAAACCTACGCTGCACAGGGAGAACATGCAAACTCCACACAGTAAGATCCCAGGCGTCCTAACCGGGACGCAAACCGCGGATCTTCTAGCTGTGAGGCAGCAGTGCTAACCACTGGGCCACTGTGCAGCCCCGGCCTTTGATATGCAGACATTAAATGGTTCAAACATTGGCTCTCATAAGCCACCAGCATAGGCTTGTAGCCATAGCCCTTAAATTTATGAGCATGACCTGTGTGTGTGTGTGTGTGTGCGTGTGTGTGTGTGTGTGTGTGTGTGTGTGTTATTAATAACTTAGAACACTGCTCTGTCACTTTCTGACCTGCCCCACCTGACCTGCGGGTTGCTTGTCAACATTCAGTCACTATTGGCAGGTTTATAAGTAAACAAATAAACAACAACAACCACAAAGATCATTATTTTGTCTCATATTACATTTGTGGGAAGTTATTACATTTACAGATTTTCACTTTCCCACATATGTAATAATTTCCTGCAAATGTAATAGTTATTACATTTGCAGGAAATTCAGTATTACGTTTGCAGTAGGCAAATTTTGTTACGTTTGTGGGAAATTTATTACATTTGCGGGATTATTACATTCAAAGCTGCAGATTTGTATTACGTTTGTGGTTTATTACGTTTGTGGGCAGTTATTACGTTTGCCGGTGTAACAGTGGTATAGACTAGCCCCTGCAACATGCACACAAAAAATGACCAGCAGGTGGTGCTATTTTCCACTTGAAAGAGTTTTTGGCCCGTAACTCACACATATTGTGTCAGACATTGTTAAACCTTATAGCTACGTATTCACTCCATTCAGCTGAATTATTTGGTGTAGGCCACGCCCACTTTCGAGCTAACTTTCCATTCGCAAAATCGCGACAAATGCAAAACCTACTTTTTCGAACTCCTCCTAGACAATTTGACCAATTTGCATGAAATTTTGCGTGAAGCATCTATGGACCCCCATGACAAAAATGTATCAAAAGAATTTTGATAGTCCATAAAATGGCCGAAATTTAAAACAACAAATTACTGCACATTGTGTTTTAAGCAGACAATCTTGCACATCTAAACAAAATACTGTCTGATTATCACGTAAATGTTCATAATTGTGTTCCATGGACTGATGAGGCTTTGTATAAAATTTGGTGCAAATCGGCCAATAGATGGCGATCTGGTCGCAGTCTGATTAGTTTGAATGTAAAGTGAATGGGAAAATCTTAAAATCCTCTTTAAAACTCATTGACTTTCAACCTCTTCTTGTGCTTCATGCTTTGAGCTACAGATACCATTCCACCTTTTAAAGAGTCAGAAGACCTTGAACTATTGGACATGTAGTCAGTTTTTAAAAATCTTTTACGGTTTCCAAATCATCACAGTTTTAGTTTTAAGGATTTTTAGGCCTTCTTCTGATTTTGTAATGGGTGTGTATTGCGTGAGCTAGAGGGTGTGAGATCATCGCTAGAGTGTAGAGCAGCTGGAAGAACTGGAGAAAAAATTCTCTTCAGCTTGATTTGGATCCCACATCTTTTACTTCACATAGACAGTATATACATAGAAATGTAGGACATCTTGTTGGCTTTCAGCTGATGGTCCTATCTTAGATGTAAGACTTACACTTTTGGCTGTAGAAGTCCTAGAGCGATAAGCACTCCAGCAGCTCCCCCATAAGGCACAATGTTAATTTTGAGCATAGGTTTCTGGAGGAGAGGAGATAGTACTTGTTTTATCTCTCGCTCTGCTGCCGTCATTTTTCACTCTCCAGAAATAAAACATGACATCACGGATTTCAGCAGTGTCTCCTGTTACTCAATATATAAATGTTTTGGTGAGAACAATTGCATTTCTTTCGAAACTGTTCACCTTTTTAAGCTATTTCCGCCCTCTTACTTTTTAGCTTTCATCATTCAGCACACCCCATTAGTTAATCAGTTTTTATCTGATCTGGCTGGATTCTCTGGATTTTTTTCAAGATCTCCCACACAGACCCCCGAGAACAAGCACAGTAAGATCTCTGAGACACTCCCCTCTGGCAGGAGGCTGCGGTCCATCAGGACCAAAACCTCACGCCACAAGAACAGTTTCTTCCCGTCTGCTGTCAGCCTTATCAACAAGGCATGAATCCCCCCTGACACTCCTTACACTCCACCTCTACCACTGACTCTACTGTCACACTGACAGCACCATAACTCTATGCTTTACATTAACGCTCACCTTGAACTTCCTATTCATTTGCGCATTTTCATTTGCACATCATTTCTTGTAATTGTTCACTGCCAGCTGGTCTGCTCCCTTTATCCTTTTACCCAAAAAACAGATTGTGTATATATATTTATAATGTATAGTTATATTTTCTACTTTTTGAAATAGTTTATATTGTTAATTTGTTATATTTTCTATTATTTAAATAGTTTATATTGTTAATTTGTTATATTTTCACTTAATAGTTATTTGATGCATGCACCAACATCACCACAACAAATTCATCGTATGTGTAAAATCGTACTCGGCAATAAAGCTTTTCTGAACTTCCACATCTGTGCTGTGAACACTGTGTTTGAGCACGAATGTGACATCATCCAGTGTTTTGAAACCAGCAGGGGAGTTTAAGCCTGCCACTCTGCGGCAAGCTTGAGGGTTTGTGCGGCTACTGGACGATGATACCTTCAGCTTCTTCCTGAAACTCTTTCATTGCATTATGCCTCATGTGGACATTTTCGTCAGCCAGCTCCAGAAGCGGACCATCAGCTCAGTCTTTGTCTGGGGAATCGTGAGGCAGTACACGCACTTTTTTTCTGACTTCAGCGTACATTATTTAATACCAGCAGGAGCAGGTCACCAAATTATAAAGAAACAGCTTCTTCAAGGCATTGCATGCGGAAGCCCTGACGGCAGCATGCCCCGAGGTGTGTGGACTGCGAGGGCCCGTCCAATGCTGCTCGCAGCTTTAATTATTATTATTATTATTATTATTATAAATTATTATTTAAGCATAGTGAACAAATTGATTGGCCTGTATGTCTTCTAAAGACCTTCAGGTGTATCATGTATAAAAGACTTAGGTGAAATATACACAGCACACAATAAAATGATGTATTTAACATGATGAATATTGTACAAAAAATATAAAAAGCAGAGGCTAATTGTGTTTGTATGTTATGGTTTTAAGTAACTACTCCTGCCCTCCACATATGCGCTGAGAGTGCTTGCATAGGTAAAATATAACAGACGTATAGGCCTACTGAGGTAACATGCTGCATAGACAGATCAACATGTATGCCACATTTAAGAAATGAGTGGCTTTACCATTACGATGTAGATTAATTAAATATAAATCAGTGAAAATAGCGCTTCCACCGGAAGCGTCTACATGATGTAGTTTTGAAGTTTCTTGTGTACGTACTGGCCTGAGACTGGAGGCTGCACCGGAAGCAACCCCACACTGGAGGTCTGTAGCCAGACTCTCTTGACCCTCACGTTAAAGCTGTTCCAGTTCAACACCAGTTCAAATCAAGTCAATCAAAAACTGAACATTATTATCTTTGCAAAGGCAGAATTTAAGGCACAGCTGTAGTATTGGATAACATTATATTGTACAAGTGGTCATAATGTTATGACTGATCGGTGTATTTACATATGTCAACTTATTCTTTTGCACAATGTTTTATGCAATATTTTTAAGTTGTTAGTCTTTTTTTTTTTCCTGAAAAGGCTTCACTTTATAATTGCATTGTTAACTTATGTTAACTTATTCTTTTGCACATTTGTTTTTTTTTTTTTTTTTGCAATATTTGTTGTAAAACATGCACCCAAACAATTGCACAATTACAATGGCACAGAATCAAAGTCAGAATTACATGTACTGCCATGGAATTACACCCCTTATTTACACTTATACAGCTAATAAACCTTTGTTTTGTATTAGGTGCAAAGAACACAATGGTATAACAGCAACAAATTCTAAAACATAAGTACACAGATATACAGATTTAAGCGTAGCATACAGGTAAGTGCCTCTACGCTGTCTCAATCTTCCTTATCTTCTGCCATATGTGTGTCCGTCTGGTCTTTTCTTAATTTAATTCGCTCTTGTCTGCATCAGCACCAGTCTGGCTGAAACAGGTGCAGTGATGGAGCCCAGTCAGGGTGTCACTCATCCATTTCATATGCTGGTTTACCTGTAGTGAAACAACATATATCAACACTCAAAATATTCGCAAGCAACAGAAAAGTTAATGTCTATCGATCAATTAATCTATTTATCTACCAGCCAGTTAGCCAGTTAGTTAAATAGCTAGCTGGCTAACTGGCTGTCTCGGTAACAATGACTGTGCAGTAAAATTGGGTTTTGCACTAAAATTGACCAATAGTTAACATCAAAACCCCCGAATGAAAATGTCGGGTGAATGTCTATCGATCTATTCATCCACCAGCTAGACAGCCAGTGAGCTAACTAGCTGGCTGGTTGTCTCGCTGTCTCTGTAGCTATTATTATGCAGTAAACTTGGATCTTGCACTAAAACATGACCAATACCAAACTATAATGAATGAAATGAAAATGTCTGGGTGAATGTCTATCGATCTATTCATCCACCAGCTGGTTAACTTGAGAGCTAGAGACAGCAAGTTAGCCACCTAAATTGGTTAGCTAGCAACTGTGGCTGTCTCGGTAGCTATTATTACACACTAATATTGGATTTTGCGCAAAAACATGACCAATAGTAAACAATCAAAACACTCACCAGAATGAAAGTGTCTGGAATACACGTTCATATATCTCGGGATGCTGTCAAACTTGCTGTTAGGGCGTCTTACAGCTGCTAGCCGAGCCATCCGTCTCCTCTTTGTAATGTCTAACAAAAGGGTTCCTTGAAGCTGCTTCCACAAAGGAAAACTATAAAACGATAGTCAGTTTTCGGTCCTTATTGTTTGGTTGTGTGAACGGACAGCGCAGTAGACAACGCAACAGGTCCTTTCCATGACTAAAACTCTCCAGTGTGTGGTTATCAAGGATATCTTTGATATCACGGATATCAAGGATATTTTTGATATCACGGATATCAAGGTTATCTTTGATATCACGGATATAATGGATATTTTTGATATCACGGATATCAAGGTTATCTTTGATATCACGGATATCAAGGATATTTTTGATATCACGGATATCAAGGTTATCTTTGATATCACGGATATCACGGATATCAAGGATATTTTTGATATCACTGATATCAAGGTTATCTTTGATATCACGGATATCACGGATATCAAGGATATCTTTGATATCACAGATATCAAGGATATTTTTGATATCACTGATATCAAGGTTATCTTTGATATCACGGATATCACGGATATCAAGGATATCTTTGATATCACGGATATCAAAGATATTTTTGATATCACGGATATCAAGGTTATCTTTGATATCACGGATATCACGGATATCAAGGATATCTTTGATATCACGGATATCAAGGATATTTTTGATATCACGGATATCAAGGTTATCTTTGATATCACGGATATCACGGATATCAAGGATATTTTTGATATCACGGATATCAAGGTTATCTTTGATATCACGGATATCAAGGATATTTTTGATATCACGGATATCAAGGTTATCTTTGATATCACGGATATCACGGATATCAAGGATATCTTTGATATCACGGATATCAAGGATATTTTTGATATCACGGATATCAAGGTTATCTTTGATATCACGGATATCACGGATATCAAGGATATCTTTGATATCACGGATATCAAGGATATTTTTGATATCACGGATATCAAGGTTATCTTTGATATCACGGATATCACGGATATCAAGGATATTTTTGATATCACGGATATCAAGGTTATCTTTGATATCACGGATATCAAGGATATTTTTGATATCACGGATATCAAGGTTATCTTTGATATCACGGATATCACTGATATCACAGATGTCTTTTGATATCACTGATATCACAGATGTCTTTTGATATCACGGATATCACTGATATCAAGGATATCTTTGATATCACGGATATCAGGGATATCCGTTGATATCAAGGATATCTTTGATATCACGGATATCAAGGCTATCTTTGATATCCTGGACATCATTATTGTTCTTTTTATTAACAACAACAACAGTAAAAGCTCATCAGGCTTTATGGGGTTAAATTTTTGCTGGGTGGAATTCTTTCAGAAGAGCCAACAGGAAACCTCAATGCTTGTGCTGTCCCCACCTCTCCATTAGCATTTTATTTCACTAGTTCTACAAGTGAACATTTGAACATCCTTACTAGTACTACTAGTAAACCAAAAACACCTTGCTAGTTCTACTAGTGGACACTTTTGCCCTTACTAGTAGTACTAGTATTGTCCAAAATATCCCAACTAGTGCTACTAGTGGTTGCTGTGGCTCTTACTAGTAGTACTAGTAGACAATTTGGGCCTTACTAGTAGTACTAGTGAGGTAAAAAACACCTTACTAGTAGTACTAGTAGGCACATTGGACCTCACTAGTGGTACTAGTGATGTCAAAAGAGACATACTAGTATCACTAGTAGACATTTTGACCCTTACTAGTAGTACTAGTGAGATCAAAAACATCTTACTAGTGCTACTAGTGGACATTTTGGCTCTTACTAGTGCTACTAGTGGGCATTCTTGCTGTTACTAGTAGTACTAGTAAGGTAGAATATACCTTACTAGTACTACTAGTGGACATTTTTGTACTTACTAGTAGTACTAGTGAGGTAAAAAATGCCTTACTAATGCTACTAGTGGGCATTTTGGTGCTACTAGTAGGGTCCAAAAGGCTACTAGTGAGTGACACATGCCTACTAGTAGGGCCTAGTTGTGTTACTAGTGCAGCACAGTAGTTTACTAGTAGGGTTTGATTGCGCACTAGTAGGCCAAAAGTGGCACTAGTAGTGGAAAAAACGTTACTGGTAAGACACAGTCGTTCTACTAGTGCGCCCTAGTAGTTCTACTAGTGCGCCAAATTATCTTACTAGTGAGGAGAAAAAGCTTACTAGTACATGAACCTTAAGTCTGATATCAAGGATATTGAATAAATGCTCAAACGGCTTTCCATAGTCACCCTGGCACGGACACTTTCAGTAGAAGGATGAACCACTCTTGCAAGGCTTTCAATGTGAAGCCTGTGGTCTTCCAATTGAACTTTCCAGATGGACCCAAAGACACTGTCCTCTCATTGGCCACGAGAGAAATGTGTGTGCTGTGTTTGGACTATGGTGTCAGACGAGCGTCCCTCAGAGGCGAAGGCATGGACCTGGACTGGTTGGATGAATGAAAAGACGTGTGGTGTAATCTTTGAAGACTGTTGTTGTTAAGTTCCTGTTATGTTTGTTTGTTTGTTGTTGCTGTCAGTGGTATGATGATAGTCCTCAGTGTTATGATTAGCAGTTTGCATATGTTGATTCATTGTTGACACTTGTTGTTGTTTGCTTTGTCTTGTTAACATTTGTTGTTGTTGTTTTGTATGTTCACACGTGTTGTTGTTGTTGTTGCTGTTTAGAGTCATGGTTTTAATAAATGAGTTTGGTAAAAAGGAAAATGCCTTGGAGTCTTGTTAACATAAGTTTGACATAGAAAGGGTTACAAAACAATGTTATAAATTAAGGGAGCAGTTTTATTTTTGCTTCAGAGGGAGAGAAGGTCAAAACAACAAACACAAGCATATATCTCCCTGCCTTCCCTATACCAATCAGAAGTATTAACAAAAAGACTAAATCTTACCTAACTCCCTAAATAAGGAAAAACAGGAGAACAAGGGTTAAAGAAAAGGCTTCTCCCTCCTACTGGGCTACCACACACACACTTTTCTACATTCACAAATTTACAACAAACTCAGACTGACAATTACATGTCTCACAAAACACAAACACAGAATCCTAGTAACTAGACACTGGTCCCAGTTGGATGTGGGTGAATGGTTGGAGAGGGAGGCTGCAGTCAGCTGGAGGTTCAAAAAGGCTGTTGATCATAAAGAGGAATATGTGATCAGCTGTTTAACATCATCACATTGATCCAGATGTGACTAATTAATCAGAAATGTCTTTTAATTTCTTTCTTTTTATGGTTTATTGTCTTCATTAATAAAGTGCTGCAGCCTGCTGGGCGGACATTTTGTGTGTTATTCTCTATAACATGGTGTTAAAATGTCACCAGACAGACAGAATCTAATCTCAGGTAATTATACGGAAGTATATTCAGTACTTTCAGATTATTTGTATGAATATAAGAGTTGTTTTTAATCTGACTGTTCATCAAATAATTGAATTTTAAAAAGTGCTGATTCAGCTCTGAGGCAGCATGTAATCTGTAAAGTAACTAAAACAGTGTTTTCAATAAATGCAGTGGAGTAAAAAGTATGTATTTGCAGAAATCCTCCAGTAAAGTACAAATACCTCAGAAGTGTACTGAGGTCCAGCAGTGGAAACGTTGTCAGAGGTAATAATCCTGCTGTGCTCATGTCGCCCTCTGGTGGTTGTTTACCAGAACATCAGCGATGAACTCTGATTGTCTGACAGGAATCTTCATCTGATATCTTATAATCTGTTCTTCATGTGTTTCTGTGAAGAAAACATGGTCCTGCAGCTGAAACACACTGATGAAGTGAAGATGACACAGATCCACATTAAAGACGTTGGACTCTAAAAAACACTTCAAATATGAAAGAATGTCCATTTGTTCATTCAATAATTCATCTTTTTTTTGGTAAAAGCTTACAGCAATAACTAGTATATGCAATATGTGTATATATATTTCACTTTTGAATTTCACTTAAATTCCATATAAAGTGGCATTAAAAGCTGTTAAATAGTGTTAAATGTGACGTGTTTCTATGTGTAGACACTCTGTGAAGGTAATGATACATGTTGTTACTGCAGAGACCTGCTGTCTCTACATCTGAGGTTGTATTTACACTTTACTGTCAGAGTTCAAAGGATCTAAACCACATGTTTCAGTCCAAACCACCATGTGACATCACGCTGACATCACTCTGACATCATTGATCAACAGTCATCAATAGTGAGTGTGTAGACTGTGTGTGAGAGTCAGAGTGAAGAAGAAGCTGATGAAGCGTCCTCCTGTCTTCATCCGTCCTCCATCAGCTCCTTCACCTCCATTTAGTCTCTGATCCAAAGTCTCATCAGATCAATAATCAAAGATTGAGCAACAGACCGATCAAACAAACTGATCAGCCATTAGAGGAGTCGGATCAATGGAGCTGCTTCTGCTCCTGATGTTCCCTGCAGAGGAGACAGAGGACAGTTAGACTGAGACAAGCAGCCAATCAGAGACAAGCAACCAACCAACCAGAGACAAGAAGCCAACCAGAGACAACCAACCAACCAACCAGAGACAAGCAGCCAATCAGAGACAAGCAGCCAAACAGAGACAATCAGCCAACCAGAGACAAGCAGCCAACCAGAGACAAGCAGCCAACCAGAGACAAGCAGCCAACCAACCAGAGACAATCAGCCAACCAGAGACAAACAGCCAACCAGAGACAAACAGCCAACCAGAGACAAGCAGCCAATCAGAGACAAGCAGCCAACCACAAACAGACACTCAGATCTCTGTTCTGTATCTTCATACTGACCTTTGACTTTGAACTCCACTCTTTTCACTCTCAGGGTGTCTCCATCCTTGGTGTAGACTGTACACCAGTATTCTCCTGTGTCTGTCTCTTTGGGGTGTTTCAGGGTCAGACTGAGGTCTCCAGTCTTCAGCAGGTCTTTCTTCATCTCTGTTCGGCCTTTGTAAACCGGGTCCTGTTTTTCAGGCTGGTCAGATCTGTTCTCATACATGTGGACTGTCCTGATTGAGCAGGACCACTTCACTGAAGCGTCCTCAGGCAGGTCAGATGTAGTTCTGAAGGGCAGCTGGACAGACTCCGCCCCCTCCTCCACCTCCATCTGACAGTCTGAGAGGAAACAAAGCACAACATCAGCTGTTCAGACAGCAGCAGCAGTTTTGAATAACTTTATTGACTGATTACAGAGTAGCAGAGAAAGCTGAAGGACAGAACCAGGTGAGACCAGCAGGTAACAGGGGACAGAACCACAGGAAGTAAAACTGGGTTTTCCAGGTGTTGGACATGATCAGAGTGTTTTTTAAAGAACAATTGTTTTGGGGGGGCTGGTATGTAACACTGTTACTGTGATGATAAATGACACTTAAATATTGAATCTGTGTCTATAATAACCACATCCTGACATGTAAATGTGTGTAAATCTGTTTGGTTCATTTACTTTAACTTAAAATATGGACAACTGGATGCATAATATATAAATCAGAAACAGAAATATTTTACAGCAGCTCCCATTGAAAGTCAAGAATATCTAGAAATATAATAATAATAACAATAATAACAATAATAATAATAATAATAATAATAATAATAATAATAATAATAATAATAATAATAAACACCTGGCTGTTATTTGGTATTTTATGGTAGTTCCCGCCTCATCAGCACGAGCTGAACAATAAATCAAACGCAACAAGAGAGGCGGGACTTCAGGCAGAACAGCCAGTCATCAGCCGGTCAGTCCCAAAGCAGCACCAGGAGAGGGAGGAGAGAGGAGGCAGCTGCAGCGAGCAGACACAGAGCGGCCAGAGAAACTCAGATACTGCAGTGAGGCGTTTGTGCAAAACTGCAGATAAACTGCAGAAAAAGTGTTTGTGTTAAAACATCCACATCCTCCTCGGGTGCGACGCCCCTGGCAGTGTGATCAGTCAGCAGCTGCCCTAAACTGTCAATCAACCTCTGCTGTCCATTCTTATGCTCCAGACTAAAGAAGAAGTGTGATGGAACATCCATCTGGGCTACAGTCTGGAAGGTGGACCGGACCAGAACCCCCTGAGCTGAGACACCCAGCAGGAAGCTGAAAGAGACTTTTTAACTTCAGGGTCTCAGTCTGGTTCTGGTCTCTGGTGGTCTCAGCTGGTCTCAGAGTTCCTTCATTTCAGACTCCAGAGCTTTTACTGAACTTATCAGGTCTTTGTGACATTCTGATTGTTCTGCTGACAGAGTTTCCTAATTTGTACTTTTCCAAAATCCCACCTCTGTTGTAGACACAAACTCAGATTTCATACTTTGGTGTTTCTTTGCAGTTTTTCTCCTCCAGTCAGGCACTGTTGGTTTTACATGTTGTAAAAAATCAAGCTGTGACAAGTGAGTGATCAGAGAAGCCAACAGGGCTGATAACACAACTGTTAAACACAATAAAATGATGTTTAAAACAATAAAGCGATCCAGCCTGGCCACAGACAGTGAGTTATGTTCAGGTGTGTCCAGGTGTTTTGTCTCTCCACACATCACACAACTCCTGAGCCTCCATGAGGCGAAGCAGACGAGTGTGAGAGGCAGCGTGAGGCTCTGCATGGTTCCTGTCTGACCTGCTGTCCTCAGTACTGTTACAGCCTCCACCCACAAATACATATTCCTCATTATTGCATTTATCAATCACTTCATATAAAACATGTAGAAACACCACTCTCTCCACTCCCACAGCCGGAGCATCAGTATTAATAGACACCATCTTTACGTCTTCACACACTGCTCTCACTTTTAACAGACGGCCTTTAATAACTTCTTCACTTTCTACAGACTGAACAGACTGACAGCTCGTTCCTTCAGCTTTCTTATAGATCAATAAAAACATCACATTCAGATCAATACTGTCGACTCTGAGTGGAAATCAATCAGCTGATTGATGTCAGTCTGACCTCTGACCTGTATCTACAGTACTGACCTGTATCTACAGTACTGACCTTTGACCTTCAGCTCCACTTGTTTCTTCATCAGGATGTGTCCCTCCCTGTTGTAGACAGTGCAGATGAAGGTCTTACTGTCCCAGTCTGTGGGGTATTTCAGGGTCAGACTGAGGTCTCCAGGTTCCAGCAGGTTTCTCTTCATCTCAGTTCGACCTCTGTAATATCTGTCCTGTTCTTCAGGCTGGTCAGAACCGTTCTGATACACATGGAGCTTCCTGTAGTATCTGTCCCTCCACTCAACTTTAGCATCTTCGGGCAGGTGAACTATGGATTTGCAGGGCAGCTGGACAGACTCCACCCCTGAATCCACCTCCATCTGGTGGACTGAGAGGACAACAAACCAGAAGAAGAGAGAAACAGAGAAGATTTCAACAATACTTTTACAATACTTTTGAAAATTCAAGACATTATAAAACCAAAATCAAAAAACAACACGGTCAATAAATAAAGATTGACAGAATCTAAATCATGTCAGTCACGTCCAAAGAACAGCTGGTCATCAACAACACAACAGAACACATGTTTATAACACCACACACTGGAAAACTTTACACATCGTTCATCATTCTGTAATAATTCAAATCTAGTTTTAAACGAGCTTTCAACACTTACAAACATGAAAACAGCATCATCATCATCATCATCCACAGCTGTCTCTGTTCTGTTTCTTCTGCTCAGACACACGAACATCTTTGTCCTCCACACAATGAAATTAAGTAGCTGCCATTTGTCTTTATTTCTCTGAGAGGACCTGCAGCCCAGAATGAGCTTCTGCTTCCAAAAAAACTCCCCAAATAGTCTGAAAACATGTTCCAACATCACAAACAGAGGCAGCAGTCGACAACACTCCATGAAACAATGAGAAACAGTCTCAGGATGAGACAACATGGACAGACAGGACTCACATCAGAGTTAATGACAGAGACAAACACAACACATGACAGGTGATGTCATAAAGTGGACGATACTAAACTGTTGGTGTAGAGAACTCGACCTCTGTAGGACATTTTAGTTTTAATCCTCTTCCACCTACTAGACGACCTTTAACTTTCTTCCAGTTATGAAGAACAAATGAAGGATCACCTAAAAACACTTCTCAGTATTTCAGCCTCCGTCTTCCAGATCAACCCTCCAGACACACTGAGCTTCTTGTCTACTCCACCAACACTGACAGCTTCACTTTGTGACCAACAAGCTTTAAAGTCAACAGGTTGGGGCTGTTTATTAGTGTTGCACAGGTAACATTAGGGCCATATGGCCTAAAAACTGAAGCTCCAACTTTTTCACACCAAACTCAATTCATGATTTGAATCGATTTTTTTCTTCTTCTCAAGAACAAACTTCTAATTAACTTCAAAAACATTGCATTTATTTTAATCCTTTTATTTTAAACAGATTTGCCCTGTAAACAGTGCAGCTTCAAACTAATTGGAAAAAATAAATAAAAGTGCATCCTGTTAAATAGAATGTGTCCAATTGTGACAAAATGCTTTTGTAAACATAAGTGTAACGTGTCAGATTACTTTCTATTATAAAAACACATCAGTTTTCATATTGGTGTTCTTAAAGTGTTAACTTCATTAAATACTTTATTTTGCAAAAGGTTCCTTTTGTTTATAAAAAGTATTTTATATCCCTGAAGAAATGTAAACTAAATTAAACACCTTCACAGTTATCATCACATGTTGTAGATGTACAGGACATCAGGTCTTCTTGTCTTTTTACCACATTTTTGTCAGGAACACAGTCTGTCTGCTTCCTCTGCAGAGGACTCGTTGTAGCTTCGTAACACAAACCACTTTCTACAGACTGAGGAAGAAAGTTTCTGGAAAGAAGAAGTCCAGCCCCACAGCTGTTACTGGTTTGTCATCATCCCTTGCTCCATTTATATTCAAGCTGCCTATTCTAATGTCTCCCATAGCGTAGAAAAAAGGTGTAAAACAAAAAAGAGTGAACAAAGCAGGAAAAAGAAGGAACAACTGATACAAACTATTAAAGCTGCATTTCTTGGTTCTCAGTGATGAAAAGATTTGTTGTTTCTTTGAGCTTGTTCCTTCAATTTTCTTCTGGATCAAATAAAAATATATTCAGATCAATACTGTCAACTCTGATTGGAAATCATTCAGCTGATTGATGTCAATCTGACCTCTGACCTTTATCTACAGCTCTGACCTGTATCTGCAGTACTGACCTGTATCTACAGTACTGACCTTTGACCTTCAGCTCCACTTGTTTCTTCATCAGTTTGTGTCCCTCCCTGTTGTAGACTTTGCAGATGAAGGTGTCTCTGTCTCTCTCTGTGGGATATTTCAGGGTCAGACTGAGGTCTCCAGGTTCCAGCAGTTTTCTCTTCATCTCTGTTCGACCTCTGTAATCACTGTCCTGTTCTTCAGGCTGGTCAGAACCGTTCTGATACACATGGACCTTCCGATCAAATCCATCCATCCATTCCACTTTCGCATTTTCATGCAGGTGAACTATGGTTTTGCAGGGCAGCTGGACAGACTCCGCCCCTGAATCCACCTCCACCTGGTAGACTGAGAGACAACAAAACACAACATCAGCTGAACAGACAGCAGCAGGAACTGTGATGGTAACATGACCTCACTGTCTCATCCTTCTCTTATAGTCCCAGACCTCACTGTTGACAGTCTGTCTCAACAGTCAGGGAGCTACCAGAGTAAAGATGCTGCCCAGGTGCATGATGGGTAGTGTAGTAGCAGTGACATACCTGACATGAAATAGTGCCTAAAATGTACTAAAAGTGCTCCCACAAGAAATCCAATTACCAGGAGAACCAGGAGAACCAGGAGAGATTTGGCCCATGATGGGAATGGTTCTGTGTGAACCAGAAACATAAAGAACATGACCTCTGACCTCTGACCTCTGATCTGTATCTACAGGAGGTTTTAATGTTATTTGCTGACCTTTGACCTGGAGGTTTACATCTGTCAATCTCCGTTCTCTCTTTCTCCCCCATTTCACCCATCTGATGGTGCAGGTGTAGGAGCCGCTGTCAGAGAGGTGGAGTTTTGTCAGATTGAGGCTGAGGTCTCAAGTTTCCAGAGCGTCAGTCTTCATGGATGTTCGGCTGCTGTAAAGCTGGTTTTGGTCTTTAAGTTCATCACCTTCCTGCTGACGCTGGTGGACGGTTGAAGGATTGAGATCGTAGCGGCTCCACACCACTGAGGGCTCGTCCAGTCCATCAGTGGGAAAGTTACAGGGCAGCAGGACAAACGGGTCCCAGTCATACACCTCCACAGCTGAGGCATGCTGGGAAACTGTGAGGTGACACAGACAGAGAGGGTCAATGACAGCAGCCTTATTTCATGTCATGAGTGAATGTGGTCCTCTGCAGTGTGTGCAGCCTGTAAACTGTGCTGCTAAAGATCAACTCAGACTCTGTGTGAATGAAGGCCAACATTTACATCCACATGTGACGCTGCTGTCGCAGCAAAGCATCATTATTACGTCTGTGAACAGAAGCCATCAGAATGTGAGCGAGCTGCAGGGATCTAATCCTGAAGAACAGAAGTGAGGACAGTGTGACTGTACAGTCTTCTACATTCATCAGGGTTTAAAGACACAGTGAACATCTGCTGCCTTTAATCTGTTCTTCATGTGTTTCTGTGAAGAAAACATGGTCCTGCAGCTGAATCACACTGATGAAGTGAAGATGACACAGATCCACATTAAAGACATGACGTAGGACCGAGGTGACGATCAGATCAGAGGGAGGAAGGTTATCTTACCGTGCACGAGGATCACAAACACCACAAACATCTTCATCTTCTTGGGGTCCAGTTTGTGTGAGCATGAAGCAGCTTCAGACTGACGGACAGGAAGCTGAACCTTCAGTCCTGCTGATTCCCCAAACATCTTCATCAATCTGCAGAGTGTTGTGGAATTTCAGCTGGCTTGACTGTTTAGATGAGATGAAGAAGACTCAGAGACCCCGATGACTTAACGTTGAGATAGTTTATAGAACATGATCATGGAGGAGCAACACAACATCACGTCTGTGACGTGTTCCAGCAACATGAACTTGGCACTTCCATGACAGTAAACCAGCCACATTATAATCCTTTAACACTGAGCACTCCCATCTTCTCTATGAGAAGGTGACAGACAGGAAGCTTCACCAACAGGAAGTGTTTCCATTAACACATTATAAACAGCCAGAACTGAATGAGGAACTTGATTTTGCTGCTTTTTGTCAACACTGAGTTGCACTGTGTGAATCTTTCGTGTAAGTGTTGTTGATGTTGTTGATACCATCTGCTGGAGCTTTTGTGAACTACACCCTCTGTAGATCACAAATCAGCATCAGGCGGAAAATTCCTGTTGATGGGTCACAACTATAAAAAAGCTTTTTTTTTTCCCATGAGATCTATTTGACTCCCTGATGAAGACTTAAAGATAAACACTTCAGAGTCTTTAGTCTTTAAGGTTTAACATGTCCATGCTGTGACAATAACGTTTTTAATAGTTTCACAAAGTTTTCCTGTGATTTTTATGTCTATATGTGTCACGAAGTGCTCACAGTTTTAATGTTTTGTTCAGTTTGACCTGAGCAGAAGAACCTGTTGTCTCTGTGGTGTGATCGAACATGACACACCTTCAGTATCAAACTAATAAATGAGTTTCGATGGATCACTTGTGTGAACTTTGTCCCGTACAGCCGCTGCAACAGGCCATAAAACTGAGGACAGTGTAACTACACAGTCTTCTACACTCAACACAAATGTCAACACAACTCTAAACACATTTTTCTTGAGTTGAACTCAAAGATTTAAGACTTTTTATGTACACAAGAATGATTTCTCTCAGCAGCAGTTTGTTAAAATGTGTGTTAGTGAGCTCGTCTTCTCTGCCAATATAATCCACCCACCTGACAGGTGTGGCATTAAACAGCAGGGTTAATACACAGGTGCTCTTTGGACTGGTCACAATAAAACATCACTCTGAAATGTTCAGTCTGATCCCCTTTAGTCAACAGGAACAGCTCTGCTGGACATTCCTGCAGCCAACATGTCTCTTTTATTGTGTTGTGTGATGAAACATCTTAAGTGACCTTTGATTGTGAGCAGTCTAAACAACACCTATGCAATAAATCCTGCATTTATATTTGTACTGAGTGTTTAAAGACACAGTGAACATCTGCTGCCTTTAATCTGTTCTTCATGTGTTTCTGTGAAGAAAACATGGTCCTGCAGCTGAATCACACTGATGAAATGAAGATGACACAGATCCACGTTAAAGACATGACGTAGGACCGAGGTGACGATCAGATCAGAGGGAGGAAGGTTATCTTACCGTGCACGAGGATCACAAACACCACAAACATCTTCATCTTCCTGTCACAACTACAACAAGCACAAAGTCCTCTTTACTGAGCTTCACTTCAGAAACACATGGAGGACATCAGTTCACAGCCAGTCGTCACTTTGCTGCTGCTGACCGTCCACTGACTCCAGGACTGAACTGGACTTTCACTTTGAGCTGTTTCCTGTGAAGCAGCTGCTGGAAGCTGCTTCCTGTGACGCTTCCTGTGACGCCCACCTGTATTTGAGGTGTTTGAGAAGGTTTGACACGCAGCACTCTGCAGGTCGCAGGTGACTAGAGAGCCTGTTGTGATACAGTCAGTGCTGTATGGACTCTAGCAGCCTAGTTAATGTGGTCAGTCAGGGACGTAGTGCAGAAAACCAGACTGATAGCTGAGTTTGTAACACTGAGACTGTCACCTTCCCTCACCACTCTCTCACTGAATCATCCTCTAAATGTGTAAATCACAATAATCTCATGTTGATCTCCTCTGTCAGTGTGGAAATGTCTCAGCAAGCAGCGTCTGTGAAATTACTGCCAAAGTAAATATACTAAAGTATATTCAGCACTCATATTATTTGTTTGAAAATAAGAGTTGTTTTAAATCCGACTGTTGATCCAATAAATAGCTTTAAAAAGTGCTGATTCAGCTGTAATCTGTAAAGTAACTAGTAACTAAAACAGTATTTTCAACAAATGTAGTGGAGTAAAAAGTACATGTTTGCAGACATGGAAATACTCAAGTAAAGTACAAATACCTCAGAAGTGTATTTAGTGCAGTTGTGAAAACTAAACCTGGGCAGAGCTCATGTCGCCCTCTGGTGGTTGTTTACGGGAACATCAGTGATGAACTCTGAGTGTCTGACAGGAATGTTAGAAGTCAAAATAATCACAAACTGCTTTATAATAAAGTGCTCAGGGTTCACTTTGATAAGCTTCTCAGAGTTTTAAAGTTTTAAAAGAATGATTTTCCTCGCTGGCTTCAGATGAACTGACGACCTGTTAGAGGCTCAAACTGATCAAACATCACAGAATAACAGAAGACGTAAATATGAATTAATCTAATATTTGCTTTAAAGAGGCTTCAGTGTTTGTTTCTGTTGCAGCTTTATTGATCTATCAGTTATGATCCGTTGATCACATCGTGTCCTGGACTGCAAACATGAGACAAAACCATCACACAGTGCAGAACCACCAGAACAGATTCCAGGAACAAGTCCAGTTATTTAAGGCAGAAACGCTCAGAATCTAATAAACAGCTGAAGACTTTTTTTACAGTACAACATCTGTAAACCACAAACATGAGATCATGTCATACATACACTGGATCCAGAGTCCAAACTGGACCAAACTCAACCCTGCACTTCTGTAGGTCCTCAGCAACAAACCGGTACCGTGTGAAGTAGAACAGATCAACGTTTGTCGAGATATGTGAATAAATTCAGACAGTTTCCAGACGACGAGGCCTCAAACACTCCACTTCAGTCTGTGAGGTCCCGGAGTTGAAGTCTCCTGAGTCCACAGAACCTTTTCTGGTCCAGTTGTTTCCAATGAGCAGAATGTGGAGGAATGCGGTCCAGTTCATTCAGCTCTGGACCGACCGGCACCGCCTGGATCCAACGCTGCTGATCCCCCCTCAGTGTTTGTGAGCACAGTCAGCAGCAACTGTGACCTCAGAACATTCGTCTGCAAAACTTCCACAGCATCAAAGTCCAACAGTCTCAGTGTGGTTAGTCTGACAGCGACTACATGAGGCCGTGTGATGAGTCTGAACCGTGGCGCCTCTACAAGCTCCTGCCACACTCCAGCTAACCTGCTAATGTGATCGTTTACAGGGTTGTTAGCACCAAAAAGCATCGATACACAACTCAGAGCTGTTGGTTCAAAGCGCTCCGATGGTTCAGGCGCGTCGCGTAACAACGACGACTGCAACTGAAGACCTGAACCGGCTGGTGGAGAGAGACAGGATGACGGCCAATAGGAGGTCCTGAAGTGGAGAGAGAGAATACAACACACACACACACACACACACACACACACACACACACACACACACACACACACCATATGTGTCCACACTGTATAGATCAGTAGCCCAGATGTACACATGTATGAGTGCAGACTGCAGTACTGTGTGTACTGACCGCAGTATCGTGTGTATTTATATAGAAAGTGTGTACCGGGGGCTGACCGGGCTGCAGACGGACCCTCCAGCCGCCGTCAACGCTCCCCCGGCGGGCAGCAGATAAACAAAAACAACGCACCGCTCCATCCATCCGTCCGTCCTCCTCGCTGTCACTCTGCGGGCCTCGCTGCTGTCGTCGTCGGCGTGTTGATCGTCGGTGTGTCGGTGCTCGGTACCGCCGGGGCCTCCTCTCTCTGGTTCTCCGGTTCCCCGCCTCCTCGCTCTCCCTCCTCGGTGCGACCCTCCGCCAGCCCCGCCGCCATCAGCGCCAGCGGCACGTCAAACCCGCCCGGTACCACACGACCCACTTCCGCCTGCTCGCTGAGGGTTGTTTCAAAATAAAAGCCGCTCGACCTGAACTACGACACTGATTTCCATATTAAATCTGACCACATTATATATTTATATTTTATTACATGTTTACGTTTTTATATAATGTTTGATCCAATGTCTGCTTTTCATGTGTGTTGATTTTATTTATGTGATTCAATTTTATGGAAAACTGAAGTATTAAAATAATTTAAAGTTAATTTCACCTTTGGGATCTTATTTGGTTTATTCTGTGTTCTTATCACAGCAGCACTTTATACTACTTTTATACATTTTGAGGTCTTTATTTTGGTAATTTTTAAGTAAACTCAAACTTGATGAATGCGTAACTGCAATTACTCACCATTAAAGTGCTGAACCTGTAAAAACACTCCAGATTAATGAGGCATGTTTTAGCATTTCTCTATATTTTGTGACATTTGTGAATTTGGTCCCTTATTACAACTGTTATCTTGTATTCTTCAACTCAGAGAGAAACTTCACTGCTCTGTGGTTTGTAAAAACAACACACAGACTTTATTCTCACTGCACTCAGTTGAAATATGTGTATTTATAATATACAGCATGTTTCTGGAGAATACTTTTAAAATACAGATATATGAATACTTTTGTTTATAATATAAAACATCAGATGTGATTTAAAGGTGAGTTGATTATTTTCCTATTTGATCGATTAGTTGTCTGGTCCATGAAGAAGAATATAGATCAGTTTGTGTTCAGTGCAGATTTAATAAATTCGTCGCAGGCTTTTATTTTGTAAGGTAGAAAGCGAGCCTTTCTCAAACCGGAAGTTCCGTGCGTGCTCGTGCCTTTCAGAGCCCGCCATCACAGCGGCCGTTAACTCAACAGACTGATCAGCTGTTTTAATCACTCTGGTGACGTGTGGTGACGAAACGCTCGTGATATCAGGATGAACATATCGATCAGGTCCAGATCGATGCGAGCCCGGGCGGTGATCTGATCAGCCTGATGGTGAATCGTAGTATTGATAATGATGAAAAAACAAAAAGAACATCATGGATTCTCATGGCGGACGCACTAACGTCTGATTGGCCCGAGGTGACGGACTGCGGGCCAATCAGAGAGCGCGCTGCGGGAGGCTGCCGCTCCTAGCAACAAGAGAGTTCAGACTTGTTATTGATTGATTTACTAAGACAGGTGTGTCACCTTTAACACCTGAGACACGTGTTTATATATCTGTAACAGACGTGTTTCATCAGGAGGTTTAAAGATGTTATTATTATAAAATATAATCTATCATAAAGAGAAACATGTGATCAGCTGTTTAACATCATCACATCGATCCAGATATGACTGATTAATCAGAAATGTCTTTTATTTTCTTTCTTTTTATGGTTTATTATCTTTATTAATAAAGTGCTGCAGCCTGCTGGGCGGACAGTTTGTGTGTTATTCTCTATAACATGGTGTTAAAATGTCACCAGACAGACAGAATCTAACCTCAGGTAAATATACTGAAGTATATTCAGCACTTTCAGATTATTTGTATGAATATAAGAGTTGTTTTTAATCTGAATGTTCATCAAATAAATACATTTTAAAAAGTGCTGTTTCAGCTCTGAGGCAGCATGTAATCTGTAAAGTAACTAAAACAGTGTTTTCAATAAATGTAGTGGAGTAAAAAGTAGATATTTGCAGAAATCCTCCAGTAAAGTACAAATAGCTCAGAAGTGTACTGAGGTCCAGCAGTGGAAACGTTGTCAGAGGTAATAATCCTGCTGTGCTCATGTCGCCCTCTGGTGGTTGTTTACCAGAACATCAGTGATGAACTCTGATTGGCTGACAGGAATCTTCATCTGATATCTTATAATCTGTTCTTCATGTGTTTCTGTGAAGAAAACATGGTCCTGCAGCTGAAACACACTGATGAAGTGAAGATGACACAGATCCACATTAAAGACGTTGGACTCTAAAAAACACTTCAAATATGAAAGAATCTCCATTTATTCATTCATTAATTCATCTTTTTTTGGTAAAAGCTTACAGCAATAACTAGTATATGCAATATGTGTATATGTATTTCACTTTTGAATTTCCCTTAAATTCCATATAAAGTGGCATTAAAAGGTGTTAAAGTGTTAAATGTGAGGTGTTTCTATGTGTAGACACTCTGTAAAGGTCATGATACATGTTGTTACTGCAGACACCTGCTGTCTCTACATCTGAGGTTGTATTTACACTTTACTGTCAGAGTTCAAAGGATCTAAACCACCATGTGACATCACTCTGACATCACTCTGACATCACTGATCAACAGTCATCAATAGTGAGTGTGTAGACTGTGTGTGAGAGTCAGAGTGAAGAAGAAGCTGATGAAGCGTCCTCCTGTCTTCATCCGTCCTCCATCAGCTCCTTCACCTCCATTTAGTCTCTGATCCAAAGTCTCATCAGATCAATATTCAAAGATTGACCAACAGACCGATCAATCAGATTGATCAGCCATCAGAGGAGTCGGATCAGTGGAGCTGCTTCTGTTCCTGATGTTCCCTGCAGAGGAGACAGAGGACAGTTACACTGAGACAAGCAGCCAACCAGAGACAAGCAGCCAATCAGAGACAAGCAGCCAACCAACCAGAGACAAGCAGCCAATCAGAGACAAGCAACCAATCAGAGACAAGCAGCCAATCAGAGACAAGCAGCCAACCAGAGACAAGCAGCCAATCAGAGACAAGCAGCCAACCAGAGACAAGCAGCCAATCACAGACAGACACACAGATCTCTGTTCTGTATCTTCATACTGACCTTTGACTTTGAGCTCCACTGTTTTCCATCTCCACATGTCCTTGTTGATGACTCTACACCAGTATTCTCCTGTGTCTGTCTCTTTGGGGTGTTTCAGGGTCAGACTGAGGTCTCCAGTCTTCAGCAGGTCTTTCTTCATCTCTGTTCGGTCTTTGTAATCCTGGTGCTGTTTGTCAGGCTGGTCAGATCTGTTCTCATACAGGTGGACTGTCCTGAATGAGGGTTCATAGCAGACCCACCTCACTGTAGCGTCCTCAGGCAGGTCAGGTGTAGTTCTGAAGGGCAGCTGGACAGACTCCGCCCCCTCCTCCACCTCCACCTGACAGTCTGAGAGGAAACAAAGCACAACATCAGCTGTTCAGACAGCAGCAGCAGTTTTGAATAACTTTATTGACTGATTCCAAAGTAGCAGAGAAAGCTGAAGGACAGAACCAGGTGAGACCAGCAGGTAACAGGGGACAGAACCACAGGAAGTAAAAGCAGGTTTTCCAGGTGTTGGACATGATCAGAGTCCTGATGGTGTTGTGATGTTTTGTCCCTGTGGTCTTCACAGTAATGTCTCATCTCAGTGTTCAACTGCTGCTTGTTGCTTCTCTTTGTCACTTTCACATTTCTGGACGTCAAATTTAACATTTTCTTTGATCAACTTCTTCAACAGGAAGTGAAGATTTGTTGACTCAGCTGAGAACTGATCATCAATCAATAACTGATACAAACTATTAAAGCTGCATTTCTTTGTTCTCAGTGATGAAAAGATTTGTTGTTTCTTTCAGCTCGTTCCTTCAACTTTCTTCTGGATCAAATAAAAACATCACATTCAGATCAATACTGTCAACTCTGATTGGAAATCAATCAGCTGATTGATGTCAGTCAATCAAAAACAACACGGTCAATAAATGAAGATTGACAGAATCTAAATCATGTCAGTCACGTCCAAAGAACAGCTGCTCAACACAACAGAACACATGTTTATAACACCACACTGGAAAACTTTACACATCTTTCATCATTCTGTAATAATTCAAATCTAGTTTTAAACGAGCTTTCAAAGTTTTTACCAACATGAAAACAGCATCATCATCATCCACAGCGTCTCTGTTCTGTTTCCACAGTTTGTGGGTTGCAGTGTGCAGAGGTGTAGCAGCTGTACAGAAGGGCGGGATGGATGTGGTGGTGGTGGTGTTTTTAAGAACAATTGTTTTGGGGGGGCTGGTGTGTAACGCTGTTACTGTGATGATACATGACACTGAAATATTGAATCTGTGTCTATAATAACATCCTGACATGTAAATGTGTGTAAATCTGTCTTGGTTCAAATATGACAACTGGCTGCATAATATATAAATCAGAAACAAATACTTTACAGCAGCTCCCATTCAAAGTCAAGAATATCTAGAAATATAATAATAATAATAATAATAATAATAATAATAATAATAATAATAATAATAATAATAATAATAATAAACACCCGGCTGTTATTTGGTATTTTACGGTAGTTCCCGCCTCATCAGCACGAGCTGAACAATAAATCTAACGCAGCAAGAGAGGCGGGACTTCAGGCAGAACAGCCAATCATCAGCCGGTCAGTCCCAAAGCAGCAGCAGGAGAGGGAGGAGAGAGGAGGCAGCTGCAGCCAGCAGACACAGAGCGGCCAGAGAAACTCAGATACTGCAGCGAGGCGTTTGTGCAAAACTGCAGATAAACTGCAGAAAAAGTGTTTGTGTTAAAACATCCACATCCTCCTCGGGTGCGACGCTCCTGGCAGTGTGATCAGTCAGCAGCTGCCCAGTGTCAGACCTTCAACTGTCAATCAACCTCTGCTGTCCATTCTTACGCTCCAGACCAAAGAACAAGTGTGATGGAACATCCATCTGGGCTACAGTCTGGAAGCTGGACCGGACCAGAACCCCCTGAGCTGAGACACCCAGCAGGAAGCTGAAAGAGACTTTTTAACTTCAGGGTCTCAGTCTGGTTCTGGTCTCTGGTGGTCTCAGCTGGTCTCAGAGTTCCTCCACTTCAGACTCCAGAGCTTTTACTGAACTTATCAGGTCTTTGTGACATTCTGAGTGTTCTGCTGACAGAGTTTCCTAATTTGGACTTTTCCAAAATCCCACCTCTGTTGTAAGGCACAAACACAGATTCCATACTTTTGTGTTTCTTTGCAGTTTTTCTCCTCCAGTCAGGCCGTGTTAAAATGCCAACAGATACTTTTGGTTTTACATGTTGTAAAAAAACAAGCCGTGACAAATGAGTGATCAGAGAAGCCAACAGGGCTGAGAACACAACTGTTAACCACATTAAAATGATGTTTAAAACAATAAAGCGATCCAGCCTGGCCACAGACAGTGAGTTATGTTCAGAGTGTGTCCAGGTGTTTTGTCTCTCCACACATCACACAACTCCTGAGCCTCCATGAGGTGAAGCAGACGAGTGTGAGAGGCAGCGTGAGGCTCTGCATGGTTCCTGTCTGACCTGCTGTCCTCAGTACTGTTACAGCCTCCACCCACAAATACATATTCCTCATTATTACATTTATCAATCACTTCATTTAAAACATGTAGAGACACCACTCTCTCCACTCCCACAGCCGGAGCAGCAATATTAATAAACACCATCTTTACGTCTTCACACACTGTTCTCACTTTTGATATTAAACTTTTTATTCATTTAAAAGAACATGAGAAGAAAAACAGAACAAAAATACATATTGCGCTTTTGTATACCTGACAAACAGAAAGAAGAGAAAGGCATATATACATTCTTACTTAAAAGTCATTCAAATGGAAACAATTAGGCCACATGGCAGGAAGACACCTCAGCTTTTAAATAATGATATATAAGTAAGATAACAAAGGTATCAATCTGCGGACATATTAATTATAATGTCAGTACACATTTTGTGCAAGTATGAAAAGGCATAAAGAAAAAAAAAAAACATAAGAAAAGAAAACAAATACCAGAAAACAAACCAAAAAAAAAAAAAAAAAAAAAAAAACACAAAAAAAAAACACAAAAACAACTGTGAGTGGAGTCCGAGATTTATTTATTTTTTTATTTTTACCCATTATTTTCCAAGTGATCCCTAATGTAGTTTGTCCAGGTTTTCCATAGACTCTCAAACTTGTCTTTTTCAAGTCTAAGAATGAATGTTAGCTTCTCCATGTCATAAATATCTTGGACCACCTTGATCCAGTCCTTGGCTGAAGGTGGATCTTTTGTCAGCCATCTCCTTGTAATGCTTTCTTACTAGCAAGTAGAAGAATATTATACATGTATTTATTCTCCAACCCTTTTACAGTGTCTGGTCTTGTCCCCAAATATAAGGTCTCAAACTCTAGGGGGATCGCTACTCTCAAGACTTTTCATGATAGTCTTGGTGTCTTGCCATATTTTGAAATTGTAGGGCAGTCCCAGAAGATGTGGAAATGAGTTGCCTTGTTGTTGCCACAGAATCTCCAACATGATGTATTTTGAGAGATCATTTGAGCTGGGGCTATAAAAAATCGAACTGTGTTTTTCCACCCAAATTCTCTCCAAGAGACTGAAGAGGTACTTTTCATTGTTGTACAAATATTTTTCCCATGTCTCGGGTGTATTGTTATACTACTCTCTTTCTTCCATTTCTCCTTCATGTATGCAGTGTCCGCCCCCACTAACTCTTGTAACACCTTGTATATCTTTGATATGTTTCCATGACCAGGGTCCGACCTAAAACTGAGTAGAAAAATCTTCAGAATACCCCATTTGGTTGTTTGCCACTCTTGTCTATTCATTTTTTTCTGTACATAATGCCTAAGTTGTAAAAATTTATAAAAGTCCTGATTGGTTAAACCAAAACAATTTTTAAGGTCTTGGAATTGTCGCAGTGTGCCTCCCTCATAAAGGTCATTGTATTTTGTTAACCCTTTGTCTGCCCACTTTTTGAAACCTGTGTCTAGTGTATTGGTATGAATTCAGATCATATCCTATCCATCTCAAGATCCAATATGGTTCTTTAGCTTTATTTTCCCTAATTATTTTGTGCAAAATATTAGTTGATATCCTTAGCCACGGATTAGTGTCTTTAAGATGACAAACCAGCCCACTGTCCACTATAATTGCTTGTAGCGGTATGCTTGTGCTGCTCGGTAGTAATTGTGGATGTTCGGGAGAGAGAGGCCCCCTTTGTCTTTGACTAGTTGGAGAGTTGAGAAGCGAATTCTTGGCCTCTTCCCCTGCCAAACAAAACGTGATATTAATTTGTCTACTTCCTGGAGTTTTCCCCTTGAATTTCTGCAGGTACATTTTGGAATAGATAGAGTAATCTAGGAAGCACATTCTTTTTTATTGCTTCCACCCTCTGTCCCAACCCTAAGAATGGCACTAGGTCCCATCTAGTCACATCAGATTTAATTTTAGAAATTAGGGGGTCATAGTTTTTTTGATACAATCATGTGTAGATCTTTTGGAATATTCACACCTAGATACCTGATTAGTTTTAATTCCCAGTTAACATCGAATTCCGCTCTAATTTTTTGACTAGGAGAATAATTAAATGTCAAAATTTTGAGATTTATGGGTGTTGAGTTTATATCCTGAGAATAGTCCATATTCCCGCAGGGTCGAGAGTAGTTCTTGAAAAGAAGTGGATGGGTGTCCCAAGTATATCAAAATGTCGTCTGCGAATAGGGCAATTTTGTGCTCTACATGAGCCACTCTGATCCCCCTTATCTTCTCGTTCTGTCTTATCCACTGACTGAGGGGCTCTATAAAAATAGCAAATAAGAGCGGGGAAATAGGGCAGCCCTGTCGACATCCCCTTCCTAGTTTAAAAGAATTTGATAGTCCTCCATTAATCCGTATTCTAGCACATGGTTTGTCGTATATAGTTTGTATTATCTTCACAAATTTTTTATGGAAATGAAATCTTTCTAATGCCTTGTAAAGGAAAGGACCAATTGACTGAGTCGAATGCCTTTTCCGCATCCAACCCCACCAAGACAGCTTCCAAGTTGTATTTATTTATATAGTTAATTATGTGTAATGTCCTCCTTACATTATCCTGTGTTTGCCTTTGTCTGATAAAACCTGTTTGATCTAGCTGTATAATATCTGGGAGTATGTTTTCTAGACGTTTTGCTAAAATTGATGTGAAGATTTTGTAATCCTGATTCAAAAGACTAATAGGGCGGAAATTAGAGCAATCAGTCTTATCTTTTCCTTCTTTTGGAATTACGGTGATAATTGCTTCCTTCCAGGAGGGGGGCATCTCTCCTTTCTCTAAGACCCAGTTGAGTGTTCTCAATAATACTGGGGATAAACAGTCACTAAATGTTTTGTACCAGCCTGAGGTGAACCCATCTGAACCTGGGGACTTATCTGGTTTGAGCCTTGAGATTGCCTTTTGTAGTTCCCCCATGGTCACTTTAGATGTTAAGATTCTATTCTGATCTTCAGTAACTGTTGGTAGGCTGAGTGAAGCAAGCATAGAATCAGGTGATTTATCCCCTTCATGGACCGTCTGGGAGTATAGGTTCTTATAATACTCTTCAAAACAGCTACAAATTTCCTGGAAGTCATGCTTCACTTGTTTGGTTGTTGGGTCTTTAATTTCATGCACAGCTCTCTCTGCTTGTTGTTTTCTTAGTTTGTATGCTAAGTTTTTTGCTGCTTTACTACCCGCTTCGTAGTACCTCTGTTTCAAAAATGTTAATTTCTTCTGAATATCTGTCTCATAGATTTCTTTTATCTGGCTTTTAATTTCACCAATTTTTTTAGTAATATCTAGTTGGGTATCTTTTTTGTGTTGTCTCTCTAGTTTACTCAAGTCCTTTTCTAGATTATGTAATTTTTCCTGCCTGAGTTTCTTTTGTAAGGCCAATTTTGCAATGATTTTCCCTCTTAAAACAGCCTTTCCAGCATCCCATACCATGACTGGAGATACTTCCCCATTGTCATTCTCAGACAGGTACAGCAATATTTCGTGTTTAATTTCTTCCTTCAGTTTTCCTTTGAGTATATTTGAATTAAGTATCCAAGTAGTTCTAGTTTTATTATTTCTTAAATTAATATCCAGATAAACTGGGCTATGGTCCGATAAGTCCATTACTCCAATTTTGCATGTCCTTACAGAACCGATATCTTTATTATACATAAAAAAATAGTCAATCCTAGAGTATGTTTTGTGGGGTGTGGAGTAAAAAGTGTAATCCCTAGTTGTTGGATTGAACTCTCTCCATACATCACAGATACCAATTTCTTTAATCATCTTTCTCATCTTTTTACCCACTGTGGTATTCTGTGACTGAGTTGGTCTGGATACATCCCATTTTGGGTTTAATCTCAAATTGAAGTCACCTCCACAGATTACCATCCCTTGTGCTTTTGTAATCATAAGGTCAAGAACATGCCTATAGAACCCCCACGTTAGAGGTAAGATCGGGCCTAAAAAATCCAGCCCGACCCGACCCAGGCCCGCAGGCATTAAAGCCCGACCCAGCCCGAGCCCGACCAATTAACTTTGATTTGCAGGCCCGAGCCCGAAGCAAACCCGAAATTTCAAGATTACGTTCACGAAATGTCCGCAAAACCGTGCGCAAAGCGTGCTCTTGCTCTGCGCCTCCTGTTTAGTAGTAGTTATATAGCAATTACCTTACAGCGCCGCCTTCTCTGTTTTATCCAAATTATTTATTTACAACAAGTATTCCTTAGTTTAGTATCCACACATCGTTTTAGTATACATTTTTATAAACATATATTTATTTTAAAAAAAGTCAGCGAGAGAGAAGCCCGAGCCCGACCCGACCCGAACGTAATGATTGACATTTTAGGCCCGACCCGACCCGAATTTCGGGCCGGGTCGGGCTCGGGCTCGGGCTCGGGCTAAAGATCTTACCTCTACCCCACGTTGCACCAGGAGGAGCGTAAACATTAAGTAGGGTAATTTCTAGTCCTTCTAATTTACCCATAACCATATTATATCTTCCCTCCTTGTCTGTGATTTCTGATGACTTTTCAAAAATTAATCTTGTAGATATCAGCGTTGCCACCCCTCTTCTGCGTCCCTTCTCGTAGGATGCAGAGAATACCTGATTGAAGCCCTGTCTTTTAAGTTTAATATGTTCAGAATTAGTTAAGTGGGTCTCTTGAAGGAATATTATGTCTACCTTGTCTTTTTTCATTTTGCTTATAATTTTACTTCTTTTAACTGGATTAAGAACGCCTTTCACATTATAAGAAGCCAGTCTAAGTGGTACTTTGGAGCTTTCCATCAAAGATCACGTAGCATCCCTTGTATTACAATCCCCCCTCCACTCGAACTCTGAAAAAACTAAAACATCATAACTAACACAAACAAAACATTCCCCAAAAAATATAAATTTTATAATTTTCACCGTTACCTCACACCAGACTTCCTGCTTTGAGGTCTTGATCATGACCCTGATGGAGCCTAGATCTTCTATTGGCTCTGAGGGGAAGCCTCCACATCTCTGTGAAGGGCCCTCCTTCAAGTGAGTGAAATGTTGCATGTCCATGGAAGGTCAGGTCCTCCTCGATCAGACACGTAATATTCCAAATGTCTTTTGCTCTTGCCCAAGTGTCTCTCATGTTAATGTCCTCTCAGTCCGTGGGATCCGCCGTTGATGTGAAGCTAGTTCAGTTGTGTGCCCGTCTGAAAACCTGGAGTTTCTCCTTGAAGCCGTCCCGCGGCGCCTCAGGCTGCTGCTCCTCTCCTCTCGGGGGTCGGGTTTTATGCCACATCAGGTTCTTAGCTCTGTCTATCCAGCTCGTGGGTGGTTTGTATATCACTACGGGCAGACCTCTTTTCACCATATCTGTAGTAGCCTCCTGCGCTGAGTTGTACGTGCACGTCTCTCCTTCATAAAACACTCTCATCCTGGCTGGGAAGGGGGTCTGAAACCGTATTTTGTTCTCCCTCAGCACTCTTTTAGCCTCAGCATATTCCCGGCGCTTCCTCAGGGTCTCTGGAGCATAGTCATGATCCACATAAACTTTCTTATCTTTGTACAGAAACCCCCTTTTGCGCCATACCTGCTGGAGGATTTCTTCTTTAGTTTTACTGTGGGAGAATTTCACCACTATGGACCTCGGGGGGGAGTCTGCGGGAGGCTTAGGACCAAGTGCGCGGTGCGCGCGCTGGATATTAAGTTCGGCATCGGGAGGCAGCTCCAGCTTTTCCTTCAGCATGTTCTCCACAAATGTTAACATAGATGCTGAGTCGTTCTCCGACCCCTCCTCGATGCCATGAATTCTTATATTATCCCGTCTTGCTCGTCCCTCGTGGTCCGTTAGCTTGTCTTCTAATTTAGCATGTTGCTTCAGTAGCTCCCTGGTAGCCTCCTCCAGCCCCTGCAGTCTTTCCTCTGTCTCTGCAATTCGTGTTTCGGCTTCGTCGATTCTGTTGTTAGTTGCCTTAATATCACCTCGTATGTCACGGAGGGTGTCTGCGTTTTCACGCCGGAAATCTCGTAGTTCTTGCAGTATCGTTTGCAGGTTAGCCATATTTGCGTCCACCTGTAGTTCCTCAGCATCAGGGTAGCTATCCGTGTTACCTTCGACTGGCTCTTTCTCGTCCACTCGGGTTTTTTTAATCTCTGAAATATGTCTCCTGGTTTTTCTGGACATATTAAAGACGTTCCTTAAATTTTATCTGTCTTTGTTTAGAGACACTTTGAGTAAATACAGCGTTTTTCCAACTGATCGAGGAGCTCTGTTTTTCTAATGCCTACCTCATGGTTGCTAAACCGGAAGTCCCCTGCTCTCACTTTTAACAGACGGCCTTTAATAACTTCTTCACTTTCTACAGACTGAACAGACTGACAGCTCGTTCCTTCAACTTTCTTCTAGATCAATAAAAACACATTCAGATCAATACTGTCGACTCTGAGTGGAAATCAATCAGCTGATTGATGTCAGTCTGACCTCTGACCTGTATCTACAGTACTGACCTGTATCTACAGTACTGACCTGTATCTACAGTACTGACCTGTATCTACAGTACTGACCTGTATCTACAGTACTGACCTTTGACATTCAGCTCCACTAGTTTCTTCATCCGGTTGCGTCCCTCCCTGTTGTAGACGGTGCAGATGAAGGTCTTACTGTCCCAGTCTGTGGGGTGTTTCAGGATCAGACTGAGGTCTCCATGTTCCAGCAGGTTTCTCTTCATCTCTGTTCGACCTCTGTAATATCTGTCCTGTTCTTCAGGCTGGTCAGAACCGTTTTGATACACATGGAGCTTCCTGTAGTATCTGTCCCTCCACTCCACTTTAGCGTCTTCAGGCAGGTGAACTATGGTTTTGCAGGGCAGCTGGACAGACTCCGCCCCTGAATCCACCTCCACCTGGTGGACTGAGAGGACAACAAACCAGAAGAAGAGAGAAACAGAGAAGATTTGTAATTTCAACAATACTTTATTGAAAATTCAAGACATTATAAAACCAAATTCATAAAACAACACGGTCAATAAATGAAGATTCACGGGATCTGAATCATGTCAGTCACGTCCAAAGAACAGCTGGTCATCAACAACACAACAGAACACATGTTTATAACACCACAGTGGAAAACTTTACACATCTTTCATCATTCTGTAATAATTCAAATCTAGTTTTAAACAAGCTTTCAAAGTTTTTACCAACATGAAAACAGCATCATCATCATCCACAGCCGTCTCTGTTCTGTTTCTTCTGCTCAGACACACGAACATCTTTGTCCTCCACACAATGAAATGAAGAAGCTGCCATTTGTCTTTATTTCTCTGAGAGGACCTGCAGCCCAGAATGAGCTTCTGCTTCCAAAAAAACTCCCCAAATAGTCTGAAAACATGTTCCAACATGACAAACAGAGGCAGCAGTCGACAACACTCCATGAAACAATGAGAAACAGTCTCAGGATGAGACAACATGGACAGACAGGACTCACATCAGAGTTAATGACAGAGACAAACACAACACATGACAGGTGATGTCATAAAGTGGACGATACTAAACTGTTGGTGATGAGAACTCGACCTGTTTGTTTTAATCCTCTTCCACCTACTAGACGACCTTTAACTTCCTCCCAGTTATGAAGAACAAATGAAGGATCACCTAAAAACACTCCTCAGTATTTCAGCCTCCGTCTTCCAGATCAACCCTCCAGACACACTGAGCTTCTTCTCCACTCCACCAACACTGACAGCTTCACTTTGTGACCAACAAGCTTTAAAGTCAACAGGTTGGGGCTGTTTATTAGTGTTGCTCAGGTAACATTAGGGCCATATGGCCTAAAAACTGAAGCTCCCACTTTTTCACATCAAACTCAATTTATGATTTGAATGGATTTTTTTTCTTCTCAAGAACAAACTTCAAATTAATTTCAAAATGATTAAAAACATTGCATTTATTTTAATACTTTTATTTTAAACAGATTTGCCCTGTAAACAGTGCAGCTTCAAACTCACTGGAAAAAAATTAATAAAAGTGCATCCTGTTAAAAAGATTTGTCCATTTGTGATGAAATGCTTCAGTAAACATAAATGTAACTTGTCAGATTACTTTCTATTATAAAAACACACCAGTTTCCATATTGGTGTTCTTAAAGTGTTAACAGTGTACGCTGAAGTCAGAAAAAGAGCGTGTACTGCTGCATGATTCCCCAGACAAAGACTGAGTTGATGGTCCGCTTCTGGAGCTGGCTGATGAAAATGTCGACATGAGGCATAATGCAATGAAATAGCTTCAGGAAGAGGCTGAAAGTATCATCGTCCAGTAGCTGAGAGGAATTTTTTCTCCAGGTCTTCCAGCTGCTCTACACTCTAGCGATGATGTCACGCCCTCTAGCTCACGCAATACACACCCATTACAATATCAGAAGAAGGCCTAAAAATCCTTAAAACTACAACTGTGATGGTTTGGAAACCGTAAGAGATTTTTAAAAACTGAATTCATGCCTAACAGTTCAAGGTCTTCTGACTCTTTCAAAGGTGGAATGGTATCCGTAGCTCAAAGCATGAAGCACAAGAAGAGGTTGAAAGTCGATGAGTTTTGAAGAGGATTTTAAGATTTTCCCATTTACTTTCCATTCAAACTAATCAGACTGCGACCAGATCGCCACCTATTGGCCGATTTGCGCCAAATTTTACACAGAGCCTCATCAGTCCATGGAACACAATTTTGAACATTTACATGGTAATCAGACAGTATTTTGTTTAGATGTGCAAGATTGTCTGCTTTCAACACAATATGCAGTAATTTGTAGTTTTAAATTTCGGCCGTTTTAAGGACTATCAAAATTCTTTTGATAACTTTTTGTCAGGAGGTTCCACAGATGCTTCAAGCAAAGTTTAGTGCAAATTGGTCAAATTGCCTAGGAGGAGTTTGAAAAAGTAGGTTTTGCATTTGTCGCGATTTTGCGAATGGAAAATTAACTCGAAAGTGGGCGTGGTCTACACCAAATAATTCAGCTGCATTGAGGGAACATGTAGATATAAGGTTTAACAATGTGTGACACATTATGTGTGACTTATGGGCCAAAAAAAGACTGAGGAAGAAAGTTTGTGGAAACAAGAAGTCCAGCCCCACAGCTGTCACTGGTTTGTCATCATCCCTTGCTCCATTTATATTCAAGCTGCCTATTCTAAAGTCTCCCATAGTGTAGAAAAAAGGTGTAAAACCAAAAAGAGTGAACAAAGCAGGAAAAAGAAGGAAGAACTGATACAAACTATTAAAGCTGCATTTCTTTGTTCTCAGTGATGAAAAGATTTGTTGTTTCTTTCAGCTCGTTCCTTCAACTTTCTTCTGGATCAATTAAAAACATATTCAGATCAATGCTGTCAACTCTGACTGGAAATCAATCTCAAGCTGATTGGTGTCAGTCTGACCTCTGACCTGTATCTGCAGTACTGACCTGTATCTACAGCACTGACCTGTATCTACAGTACTGACCTGTATCTACAGCACTGACCTGTATCTACAGCACTGACCTGTATCTACAGTACTGACCTGTATCTACAGCACTGACCTGTATCTACAGTACTGACCTGTATCTACAGCACTGACCTTTGACCTGCAGCACGACTTGTTTCTTCATCAGTTTGTGTCCCTCCCTGTTGTAGACGGTGCAGATGAAGGTGTCTCTGTCTCTGTCTGTGGGGTGTTTCAGGGTCAGACTGAGGTCTCCAGGTTCCAGCAGGTTTCTCTTCATCTCTGTTCGACCTCTGTAATCACTGTCCTGTTCTTCAGGCTGGTCAGAACCGTTCTGATACACATGGACCTTCCAGTCTTCTCCATCCCTCCACTCAACTTTAGCGTCTTTAGGCAGGCGAACTATAGTTTTGCAGGGCAGCTGGACAGACTCCGCCCCCTCCTCCACCTCCACCTGGTAGACTGAGAGACAACAAACCACAACATCAGCTGAACAGACAGCAGCAGGAACTGTGATGGTAACATGACTTCACTGTCTCATCCTTCTCTTATAGTCCCAGACCTCACTGTTGACAGTCTGTCTCAACAGTCAGGGAGCTACCAGAGTAAAGATGCTGCCCAGGTGCATGATGGGTAGTGTAGTAGCAGTGACATACCTGACATGAAATACTGTCTAAAATGTACTAAAAGAGCTGCAGAAACAATAAGTCCAAGAATCAGGAGAACCAGGAGAACCAGGAGAGCTTTGGCCCAGGATGGGAATCGTTCTGTGGGAACCAGAAACATAAAGAACATGACCTCTGACCTCTGACCTCTGATCTGCATCTACAGGAGGTTTTAGGGTTAGTTGCTGACCTTTGACCTGCAGCTGTACGTCCCTCACTCTCCGTTCTTTGTGTTTCCCCCTACTGAACCACCTGACGGTGCAGGTGTAGGAGCCGCTGTCAGAGAGGTGGAGTTTTGTCAGATTGAGGCTGAGGTCTCCAGTTTCCAGAGCGTCAGTCTTCATGGATGTTCGGCTGCTGTAAAGCTGGTTTTGGTCTTTAAGTTCGTCACCTTCCTGCTGACGCTGGTGGACGGTTGAAGGATTGAGATCGTAGCGGCTCCACACCACTGAGGGCTCGTCCAGTTCAAAAGTCAGGAAGTCACAGGGCAGCAGGACAAACGGGTCTCCCTCATACACCTCCACAGCTGAGGCATGCTGGGAAACTGTGAGGTGACACAGACAGAGAGGGTCAATGACAGCAGCCTTATTTCATGTCATGAGTGAATGTGGTCCTCTGCAGTGTGTGCAGCCTGTAAACTGTGCTGCTACAGCTCAACTCAGACTCTGTGTGAATGAAGGCCAACATTTCCATCCACATGTGACGCTGCTGTCAGCAAAGCATCATTATTACGTCTGTGAACAGAAGCCATCAGAATGTGAGCGAGCTGCAGGGATCTAATCCTGAAGAACAGAAGTGAGGACAGTGTGACTGTACAGTCTTCTACATTCATCAGGGTTTAAAGACACAGTGAACATCTGCTGCCTTTAATCTGTTCTTCATGTGTTTCTGTGAAGAAAACATGGTCCTGCAGCTGAAACACACTGATGAAGTGAAGATGACACAGATCCACATTAAAGACATGACGTTGGACTGAGGTGACGATCAGATCAGAGGGAGGAAGGTTATCTTACCGTGCACGAGGATCACAAACACCACAAACATCTTCATCTTCTTGGGGTCCAGTTTGTGTGAGCATGAAGCAGCTTCAGACTGACGGACAGGAAGCTGAACCTTCAGTCCTGCTGATTCTCTGTACAAGAACCAAACGTCTTCATCAATCTGCAGAGTGTTGTGGAATTTCAGCTGGCTTGACTGTTTAGATGAGATGAAGAAGACTCAGAGACCCCGATGACTTAACGTTGAGATAGTTTATAGAACATGATCATGGAGGAGCAACACAACATCACGTCTGTGACGAGTTCCAGCAACCTGAACTTGGCACTTCCACGACAGTAAACCAGCCACATTATAATCCTTTAGCACTGAGCACTCCCATCTTCTGTATGAGAAGGTGACAGACAGGAAGCTTCACCAACAGGAAGTGTTTTCATTAACACATTATAAACAGCCAGAACTGAATGAGGAACTTGATTTTGCTGCTTTCTGTCAACACTGAGCTGCTCTGTGTGAATCTTTTGTGTAAGTGTTGTTGATGTTGTTGCTGCCATCTGCTGGAGCTTTTGTGAACTACACCCTCTGTAGATCACAAATCAGCATCAGGCGGAAGATTCCTGTTGATGGGTCACAACTATAAAAGAGCTTTTTGTTCCATGAGATCTGTTTGACTCCCTGATGAAGACTTAAAGATAAACACTTCAGAGTCTTTAGTCTTTAAGGTTTAACATGTCCAATAGAATTTGTTAATAGTTTAACAAAGTTTTCCTGTGATTTTTATGTCTACATGTGTCATGAAGCGCTCACAGTTCTTAATGTTTTGTTCAGTTTGGACCTGAGCAGAAGAACCTGACGTCTCTGTGGTGTGATCGAACATGACACACCTTCAGTATCAAACTAATAAATGAGTTTCAATGGATCATTTGTGTGAACTTTGTCCCGTACAGCCGCTGCAACAGGCCATAAAACTGAGGACAGCGTTACTACACAGTCTTCTACACTCAACACAAATATCAACACAACACTAAACACACTTTTCTCGAGTTGAACTCAAAGATTTAAGACTTTTTATGCACACAAGAATGATTTCTCTCAGCAGCAGTTTGTTAAAATGTGTGTCAGTGAGCTCGTCTTCTCTGCCAACATAATCCACCCACCTGACAGGTGTGGCATTAAACAGCAGGGTTACTACACAGGTGCTCTTTGGACTGGTCACAATAAAACATCAGTCTGAAATGTTCAGTCTGATCCCCTTCAGTCACCAGGAACAGCTCTGCTGGACATTCCTGCAGCCAACATGTCTCTTTCATTGTGTTGTGAGATGAAACATCTTGAGTGACCTTTGATTGTGAGCAGTCTAAACAACACCTGTGCAATAAATCCTGCATTTATATTTGTACTGAGTGTTTAAAGACACAGTGAACATCTGCTGCCTTTAATCTGTTCTTCATGTGTTTCTGTGAAGAAAACATGGTCCTGCAGCTGAAACACACTGATGAAGTGAAGATGACACAGATCCACATTAAAGACGTGACGTTGGACCGAGGTGACGATCAGATCAGAGGGAGGAAGGTTATCTTACCGTGCACGAGGATCACAAACACCACAAACATCTTCATCTTCCTGTCACAGCTACAACAAGCACAAAGTCTCTTTACTGAGCTTCACTTCAGAAACACATGGAGGACATCAGTTCACAGCCAGTCGTCACTCTGCTGCTGCTGACCGTCCACTGACTCCAGGACTGAACTGGACTTTCACTTTCACTTTGAGCTGTTTCCAGTAAATCACATGTTAGACGCTGCTTCCTGTGACGCCCACAGCTGTGGTTCACTGTGTTTCTGTCCTCGTCTCTTGTCTTAGTTCTTTATTTCTGGATGTCACCACAGTAACACTAGATAAAGAAGAGTCATGATGGCTGTGCTGACTGTTCTGCAGGTGTCTCAGGTGTCTCTATAAAAAAGCAGCTTCTCTCAGAAACATGGCCACTGCAGAGAGTGTTAGCCTGCTAGCCTTAGCATTAGCTCAGTCTCATCAGCACTGCTGCTGTATCCAGCAACATGGACAGGTGTGTGAGAAGGTTTGACACGCAGCACTCTGCAGGTCGCAGGTGACTAGAGAGCCTGCAGTGATACAGTCAGTGCTGTATGGACTCTAGCAGCCTAGTTAATGTGGTCAGTCAGAGATGTAGTGCAGAAAACCAGACTGATAGCTGAGTTTGTAACACTGAGACTGTCACCTTCCCTCACCACTCTCTCACTGAATCATCCTCTAAATGTGTAAATCACAATAATCTCATGTTGATCTCCTCTGTCAGTGGGGAAATGTCTCAGCAAACAGCATCTGTCAAATTACTGCCAAAGTAAATATACTAAAGTATATTCAGCACTCAGATTATTTGTTTCAAAATAAGAGTTGTTTTAAATCCGACTGTTGATCCAATAAATGGCTTTAAAAAGTGCTGATTCAGCTGTAATCTGTAAAGTAACTAGTAACTAAAACAGTATTTTCAACAAATGTAGTGGAGTAAAAAGTACATGTTTGCAGAAATGGAAATACTCAAGTAAAGTACAAATACCTCAGAAGTGTATTTAGTGCAGTTGTGAAAACTAAACCTGGGCAGAGCTCATGTCGCCCTCTGGTGGTTGTTTACAGGAACATCAGTGATGAAATCTGAGTGTCTGACAGGAATGTTAGAAGTCAAAATAATCACAAACTACTTTATAATAAAGTGCTCAGTGTTCACTTTGAAAAGTTTCTCAGAGTTTTAAAGTTTTTAAAGAATGATTTTCCTCGCTGGCTTCAGATGAACTGACGACCTGTTAGAGGCTCAAACTGATCAAACATCACAGAATAACAGAAGAAGTAAATATGAATTAATCTCATATTTGCTTTAAAGAGGCTTCAGTGTTTGTTTCTGTTGCAGCTTTATTGATCTATCAGTTATGATCCGTTGATCATATCGTGTCCTGGACTGCAAACATGAGACAAAACCATCACACAGTGCAGAACCACCAGAACAGATTCCAGGAACAAGTCCAGTTATTTTAAGCAGAAATGCTCAGAATTTAATAAACAACAGCTGAAGTCAATTGTTTACAGTACAACTGTGACTATGAGGCCTCAAACACTCCACTTCAGTCTGTGAGGTCCCGGAGTTGAAGTCTCCTGAGTCCACAGAACCTTTTCTGGTCCAGTTGTTTCCAATGAGCAGAATGTGGAGGAATGCGGTCCAGTTCATTCAGCTCTGGACCGACCGGCACCGCCTGGAGCCAACGCTGCTGATCCCCCCTCAGTGTTTGTGACCACAGTCAGCAGCAACCACAAACCCTGCAGACGTACGATTTGACGCCCGTGTGGATTTTCATGTGCACGGTGAGGTTGCTCATGCCGTTGAAGCGCAGGCTGCAGTCTGAGCACTGGTACGGTCTCTCCCCGGCGTGGACGATCATGTGTCTGTTCAGAGCTCCTTTAGATGACAGGCCCTTGCCACACTCGGTGCAGGTGATTGTCACCTTGGTGTGTGTCCTCAGGTGAACCTTCAGCTCACCTCTCGTGTAGAACATTTTGCAGCAAACGTCACAGAGAAACGCTTTGTCTCACTCCGAGTGAATTTTCTCGTGCATTTTCAGTTTTGCAGAAGTTCTAAAACGCTTCCCACAAACCTGACAGCAGAAATATTTCATCCCCACGTGCAACAGCTCGGGACAGCGCTCGGAAGTCGGCGCAGCAGTAGGGCTTCTCTCCGGTGTGGCTGCTGCTGTGGATCCTCAGCTGCAAAGCAAGGACTGATCACAGACGCCACATTTGTGCGGTTTCTCGTCCACATGTTGCCACAGGTGATTTCTCAAACCAGTCCAGCATGTGTATGTTTTATAGCACATTTCACATTTGTACGGTCGCTCTCCGGTGTGTAGCGCAGCATGGCTACGTCGACTAGCAGCAGTGAGGAAAGACTTTCCACAGATCACAGCTGTGTGTCTTCAGGTGAGCTTGAAGATGACTTCTCAGCTCGTCTGCAGACTCTGAACGTTCTCCACACGCTCCACAAAGCCTCTCCGGATCGTCAGCGTGAGTCCAGGCGTGTTTGATCAACATGTTCTTTGACCCGTGCAGAGTCTGGCAGACTTTACAGGACAGAGCAGCATCGCTGTTTTCACTCGACGCCTCCTTCTGTTTCCATCTCTTAGTTTGGTCCTCACTCAGCTCCTTGTCCTTCTTATCCGGCTTCCATTCATCATCTCTGTCGTCGTCTTCCACCACCTCCTCATCATCATCATCTCCATGATCTCCTTCGCTCTCAGCAGCAGCGTGGGCAGAAGAAGAGCCACCAGAGTCCTGTGATGCTCCACGTTGTTGCCCGTCTTTCTCCACCTTCACATGTTGCTGCTGTCTTGAGTTGCCGGACTGATGAGCCGCTTTGTTGCTCTCCACGTTTTCAACAGGACTGTGGTCGGAACTGAAGGTAGAAAACAGACAGTGTCATTATTTAAATGAAACTTCATGTTTACTGAAGATTGTTAACATCCAGCTCCTGAAGACATCGTCCTCTCTGTCTGGTCTTGTCCCACCTCACATGAGATCTGTTATCATCTCGACATCTATCGGCGGTGTTTTCATCTGTTTTCTCTGGAGGAGGAAGTTGTTCTGGGCTGGTCGGGGGCGTCTTTGCTCTCTGCAAGAAATGACAACTGTTAAATTGCTACTATACTTTTATTTTGTTGGTTGGTTGTTTTTTTGGTGGCTGGTTACCAATTACAGAACAACTACAGAACAGACTTCCACCATTCTTGGATGGAGGACGGGTCTCGGCCCAGAACAGACCAGATTAATTTTTAGTGTGGATCTTGAAAAAAAGGGGGCAGAACTTTTTCCCACTTCAACATTGCAAGATTTGTTGATTTCTAATGTACTAATGCATGTAGATGAAAAACCAAACGTCAGGTGTTCAGGTGTCTGGTATCTACCAGTGAGTTCAGACTGTTGTTAAGCAGTTTTGTGAGGTTTCAGATTCAGAGTGAATCGGAACGATCAGAGCTTGATACTGGATCAGGCTTGATTGAATTAAAGAGGTCTGTTGGGTCTTGGCAGAAGTGTTCTGTCCAGGATGATACATGAATAACTTGATGTACCTTATCTCTGATATACAGCGCTGATCTTCCTTTCCCTGTGGATCTGATGGACCGCTGGATCTCCTCTGGTGTCAGCTTCAGTTTCCTGTTGGAGCCGACTGTGAAGACGTCAAACCCTCCAGTTAGCTGAGGGAAGGTGGACCTCAGCAGGTCCAGGATGACTCCTGCAGGCGGCAGTTCTTGTACTGGACATACGTGTTGGTTGCTCTTCGTCCTCGGGGAGTTCCTGTCCTCCAGCCTCCTCTTCCTCACACACAGGTTCCTCTGGATCAGAGATGAAGGTTTCAGTCGTTCACAGTCAGCAGTTTTTGTGTAATCGTGTTGACATTGGAAGATGTTTGAAGCATCATGAAGCAGAAAATGTAAAAGTGGATTTAAAGACGCACTGGGCTCAGATTTGTGCTCCTCAGTTCCTCCTCCAGCTGTCAGCTCACAGACAGGAAACTCCTCATCTGGATCAGAACCAGAAACAAGACAGGAGGTTCAATTAAAACTAGATAATCACACCAGCATTCTGTTTTAATGAATATGACTTTATGTGTTGTTCTATTAACATGACTGTGTAAAACAAATTAAGTTAGCTCAAAGTAACTCCAGTAAAGTACAACAAAGATGTACTCAGCTTCTGTATTTAGTTACCTTTCACCTTTGTCGTGTGGCTCAGAGTATCTGTTCACGTAACTGTTAAGTTTAAAAATGATTAAATCAGATTAAAAGAGTTTAAACTCAGCAGAAAGCTGGTTGAGATTTTCATGGTGTTAAATCAGCAGATTTTTGAATGGAGTTTGGTGCACAGTGTCATTTACCCAACAACTAGTGAAAAAAATATTGGTTGTAATTTTTTGGAGTCTCCAACAAAGAAAAGTATTGATGCATTAATGTGTTTGTTACTTTTATGTTGTGTAACACGGAGCTCGTTTTAATGACTTCATATAAAAATCTCAGGTGAGTCATCATGGTTTAACTTCCATCAGCAGACAGCTGGTTCAGATGTCCGTGGTGTTAAATCAGCAGATTTTTGAATGGAGACTGGTCGCACCTATCCTGAGCACAGTGACCTGCAGCTGCCTCCTCTGCCGGTCGATCACCTGCCTCAGACCCGACGCCTCCTCCTCGAACCCGGCCACAGTTCTGTCCACCACCGCGAGGATCTCCCGCGCGGCGGTGCTCAGTTTGTCCGCCACGAGCCCTCTGAGGAGCTCCGTGCGCTCCGCCGAGGACGCGAACATCACGTCAACTGTCGCCATTTTCTCAGGAGTGAAAGTCTCGAGACACAAACTTCATGACTCCCCCTGGTGGTCCCGAGTCCGCGCTCTAATGATGTCCGACTGGAAACATCGAGATGGAGGTTCCGCTGTGGCGGCTCTGCCGTCTGTGTGTACATGTCTATGGTTTCTTCTACCGCTTTTACACCAACAGTACCGGGTCTACACGGGTTTGTAAACATGGGTCAACCCGCTAAAAATCGCGTGTTGGCCCGTCTGTGATCAATAAATCACATCATTACGAAAGTAATATCAATAAAATAGAATCTAATTTCACATTAAGAATTGATAAAAAAAAAAAAAAAAAAAAACACAGAAAAAAATAATAAACAGGATGAGGAATATAAAAATAAATATTGAAAAGTTCTTGAGGCATTTAAATGCTCATCATCTTCGTGGCTCTCTGATTGGCTGTTTTCATTTCATGTTTGAGCTGCTGAATATATTTACTCACAGCAGCTTCACTTCATTGATCGTTTAAATCTCCCAGCCCATCCTCAGGATCGATCCAGATCCAACAGGAGTCCAGAGTGTTCAGAGTCAGAGGACCAGGAAGCCTGAGCTCCATCAGAGCCACCGCAAAACACATTTCATCAGAAACTGAACGTTTGATTCAGAAACATCTCACATTGCTAATGTAAATCAAGTAAGACACTCCAGGATTTACATTTAGCAATTTTTCTTTAATTTTCAGCCACATCACAGCTTCTTATTTCCTTTCTACACTAGACACGGCTTCCCCGTCTCCCCATGTTTCCCCGGTCTTCCCTCCTTTAAGCACTCTGACCTTTGACCTCGTCTGCTCGTCCCCTTCTCCTCCTCAGGCTTCATGTCAGAGGCTTCATGTCCCTGTGGATGTTCAAGCACAGCTGTCAGAAATATTTGAATCACAGCGGGGAGAATATTAAGCCGTGACTTTTGGTTTATTCTCCATGTTTTGCAATTTAAAAGTAAAATCTGAAATTGGCTTTTTGTGCTTTTAGATCTTTGCATGGAAATAGTTGCTTATCAAACATATCAGAACAAACACAAAATACTGGTATGAGATAAAATATTAGTTAAATTATTCATTTAAAAAGAAAAGGACTTTCTATTCAAACTGACATTATTACATTTTAGGCATTTAGTAGCTTCCATGTGTGTCATCTTCATGACAAATGGGAGCATCTGAACTGAAATTAATTCTGTGTTATTTACTTTAAGTTTCACTGAAATTTGTGTTTAATCTGGGACTTTATTTCCCTCTGAGAACAACATGTTTACTCGCTGATGGAACAAAGTTTGTATTATTACCTCATTCATAGTGTAAAGATTAAAATTTTGAGGTTGAATATCTTCTAGAAAACTACAGACTGCTTCTTTAAATGGATAAATATAAACATCAGTTTATTTTTGGATGATATTTTATTCTATTAACCAAAATGTGCAAAGCAACTAGAGTTTGACTTAAAGTGAGTAAGTAAAGTATTTTTGTACTTTAATAACTGTTTTAGTTAAAATTAAATCAAATCAGATTCAAACTGTCTGAGACATTTTACTGCTTGAAGATGAAAATAATACAATAATACAGTATAATAAATACTTTTACTTCATTTAACAATCTGAATTCTTCCTCGACTGTATGACATTTTGTTCACTTTGTGTTTCTGTTATTTTTTCTTTGAATGAAACAGAAACATGTGTTTTTAATTTAAACTTAAAAACTTATAACATGAATAAAAGTGAAGCAGTGAAAGAACCTGAGGGTTAGTGTGTGTGTGTGGGTGTGTGTGTGTGTGTGTGTGTGTGTGGGTGTGTGTGTGCGTGTGTGTGTGGGTGTGTGTGCGTGTGTGTGTGTGTGTGTGTGTGTGTGTGTGTGTGTGTGTGTGGTGGGGGTGTTATAAACATCAGTCTGACTCTGATCTGACAGTCAGCTGCATCTTCACTCGTCTCCTCTTTAACTTCATGTTATAATACAATATAATTTACTATAATTTAATATTTTTAATCACTAAATCTAGTTTTCACTGACTGGAGTGAGCAGATGGAGCAGATGAACATCAGAGAGGTGAGAATTAATTATTATTATTAAGGAAAGTCTTTGTGTGAATGAATATTTGATCATTGATATTATCTTATTTCATTTTAATTAATCAAAAAACTTTGAAACAATGTCAAGAAAAGTGTTTTATATATATATATTTTCTATTTGTATTTGTAACGTACGTACATGTTTATTATTAAATAAATTTGATGGATTTATAGTCGTGATGTTAATTTATATACACTTTAGATTATATCAATCAAATGTATCAAACTATTTAATCTTAAATACATTATTATTAATAAATCAATATATATTATAGTTTATGTTATGATGATTAATTTGACTTTTACTTCCTCCTGTTTCATTTTTAAAGCCCTTTAAGCTAAATTTAGAGCATGAAATAGATTTATTTATTAAATGTTACAATGTGAGTTCTATCTCATTTATTTCAGTCATTGATTGCTGATCAGTTCTGTGTCTGTGCCTGAAGTATTGATCTTGTTTCAGGAGATGAGTCAGAGCTCCGGAGCTTCCTGTGGTGAGTGACATCACACACGATGACGTGTGAACGTCCTGCAGGTCCGACACTCACGGTGTTTGTCTGCGTCACGTTTCAGGTAAACCTCAGGTGTTCGACTGGTGTCCAGCTCAGCTGCAGCACCTGGATGTGACCAGCAGGGGGCGACACACTCCGACTGCTGCTGCTGTGAGTGTGTCTGTGTGTGTGTCCGTGTGTGTGTGTGTGTCCGTGTGTGTGTGTGTGTCCGTGTGTGTGTCTGAACTCTGCCCTGAAGACAATATGTTCCCCTTCTGACACAATCAGTGTTAACTGGACCCAGAGAGTGTGTGGGTCCATACCCGCCAGCTGTGTGTGTGTGTGTGTGTGTGTGTGTGTGCGTGTGTGTGTGTGTGTGCGTGTGTGTGTGTGTGTGTGTGTGTGTGTTTTCATCCAACCCTGCGAGGAAACAGATGCTGCTGTCTCCTCCTGTTACATCTGTTATATCATTATGTTCTGATACTACTTTTATTATTATTATTATTATTATTATTATTATTATAACAAAGGTACCGTTAAGTCATACTCCGGTAACAGTAAACATGTGGTGTTAAAATATCACCTCTCTGATATTAAACGTACTGAAGTATCAACAGTAAATCACACATATATTAGGTTGTTTTTTTTTAAACGTGTCATTGATGATTAATGTGAAAGTACGAGGTGACGTCAGGTGTTTACGTCTCTGTCTCTCTGCAGTCGTCCGTCCATCCTCTCCTCCCTCTGCTCCTCTACAGCGACACACACTTCCCCCTGTCATCCCCCTACAGCCAGCCAATCAGGGCGCCCGCTGCTGGACGGGACCACGCCCCCTCCGAGACACACCCATGTTACCACGGCAACGGTGTCACCAGGTGAGTCACAGTAAATCTTCCAAAAAACAGCAGTGAAGTTCTCTCTGGCTTCTGTTGGTGCAGTTTTCTCTTTTCTCCTCCTCCTCCTCCTTCTTCTTCTTCTCCTCCTCCTCTCTCTCTCTCTCTCTCTCTCCCCTCCTCCTGCTCCTCTGCTCCTCCTCCTCTCTCTCTCTGCTCCTCCTCTCCTGCTCCTCCCCTCCTCCTCCTCCCTCTCTCTCTCTCTCTCTCTCTGCTCCTCCTCTCCTGCTCCTCTCCTCCTCCTCCTCTCTCTCTCTCTCTCTCTCTCTCTGCTCCTCCTCTCCTGCTCCTCTCCTCCTCCTCCTCCCTCTCTCTCTCTCTCTCTCTCTGCTCCTCCTCTCCTGCTCCTCTCCTCCTCCTCCTCTCTCTCTCTCTCTCTCTCTCTGCTCCTCCTCTTCTGCTCCTCTCCTACTCCTCCTCCTCTCTCTCTCTCTCTGCTCCTCCTCTTCTGCCCCTCTCCTACTCCTCCTCCTCCTCCTCCTCCTCCTCAGCGGCCGGCAGCAGGTGAAGAAGCCTCTGAACGCTTTCATGCTCTACATGAAGGAGACGAGACACAAAGTGCTGCAGGAGGGACGAGAGAGGGAGAGCGCCGCCATCAACCGCATCCTGGGACGCAGGGTGAGGGAGCGAGCTGATGTCACTGTGATGTCACTGTGACGTCACTGTGATGTCACTGTGGCGTGGCAGCTACAGATATATCAAAAATAAGTGCTGAGGTGGAAAAACAAACATAAAACTAGATTGTTTCCATATTTAGGGCTTTAAAAACTGTGGAGGGCATATAGGCTCAATTTAATGATGAGTTCTGTGTTTTGGACTGAACATGTGACTGAAGTGGATCCAGAGGGCGGTTCTTGTTGGAGTGTGAAGTTCTGCCGACACATCTGGAATCTTGACGTGTGTGTGTGTGTGTGTGTTTCAGTGGCACGCTCTGTCGCACTCAGAACAGTCCAAATACTACGAGCTGGCCCAGAAGGAGAGGCTGCTTCACATGCAGCTCTACCCCGGCTGGTCCGCCAGGGACAACTACGTACGTACTGCTCATGTGTACTGTGTGTACATACTGTGTGTACATACTGTGTGTACTTTGTGCTGTGTGTTTGAGACAGCCTCACTTTCTTCTTCTCTTACTTTGCAGGGGAAGAGGAAGAGGAAGAGGAGCCAGCAGCACACAGGAAGTAGCCCCAGGTCAGCTAACAGAATACAAAATAAAAGTACTTTGAAATCAGATATTTTTGTAATCAAGTTAATATTCTAACACTGTATATTTACTTTTACTCGAGTACGTGTTTTTAGGTTCCTCTAGTTCTACTGTGCTGATGTGCTGTGACACTTTCCCATCATGCACCACTCTGACCTCTGACTTGAAGTGTCCCTGAAATGATCTGGTGTGGTTTTTTTTTTCTTTCCTGCAGCTGGACTCTGAGTGCTGCATGAGAGCCCTGAAGAGACAACATTACACACACACACACACACACACACACACACACACACACACACACACACACACACACAGTGATGAAACTGTAGTTTGGTGTAAATCTTTCTTTCTTGTTTCACTTTTGTATTAAATTAATATTTTTTTGTGTCCAACTCATTAGGAGACGTTGTGGAAAACATGTTTGTTGCTCATTAAAGAAAAATGTATATTTCTGTGTGTTAAATGTGAATAAAAGAAGACAAACCGGCTTCGACTTCCATTCACTGTGTCCCACTGAACGCAACATCTTGCTAGCAGCTCTGTGTGGCTCTGCTTGGAGCAAAATGCTAATGTTAGCATGCAATCATGCTAAAAATGTCCATATTCACCTTGTTAGTTTAGCGTGTTAGCATGCTGACATTTGTTAATTAGCAGTATATGATTGAACTGATGATGGTGCAGCAACAAAGTGGAACATTTCTGTGCACAATATTATGCCAATCCATTTTCGCCATTAGCTTAGCCAGCAGCACATCAATCATCACCAGCTCTAGACTGAAAAATAAAGCTTTTATTATCAAAGCAAACATGTAATCTGTTTAACCACATACAGTAACATATTAATACAAGTAACTGGAGCTTTGTGGAACAATGATTATCTGATGGGTTCACTCATTGATTTTACATCATGGTAAAGAACGACATACATTAAGAAGACAACAGAAAAACAAACCTGTGAGCTCAGTGTCTCAATACTTTACACAATCTGACTTGAAAATATAACTTAAACAATCAAATACAGAAACAACAATACTCATTAAATACACCCGTCAACTGTCACACTGATGACAAATGAAGTTAGCACCTGGAATGTTACGTCACGTAGCTAGCTGCCCTGAAAAAGACACATTGGTCAACACCTCGTCTTGGATCTGCTGCACGTGGCGAGAGATCCAGACTAGCAGAGATCCAGACTAGCAAGAGATCCAGACTAGCAAGAGATCCAGACTAGCAAGAGATCCAGACTAGAGGTCAACTGATACAGCTTGTTGTTTTTTTTAGGGCAGACACAGATAGTGACACCACTCATTAGCTAGTAGCTGGCTAGCTTACAAACCAAACACTCAGAATTAAAGATCGCCACATGTAAACAGTGTGATTTGGTCTGTTTTGACAGGTAGCACACAGATCAAAAACGCCTGTTTATCATTAGCTAGCATGTGGCTAATTGAAACCAATTCAGTTCCACGAGCAACCGCTCTCATACGGATGAAGACTCGACTGTTGTTAGCACCAAGCCCCCCAAGGAAGGCAGAACTGGCCCAAAAAGACTTTTCCAATAAGCTTCCACTGGGAAATAAGACACTGTTAACAACCTGCATGAAGTAAATCCTTTAACTATCGTAATCGGATCCATTGGGAAAGTCTAGCAGAGCTACAAGATGAAGTTATCTTATTCCATTCAAGTTAGCCAGGCGCTAAACAGGAAGTTAGGCAGCTCGTATGTTAACAATGACGTTTCTGTTGGCTGTTGGCAAAAGATGTTGTTCCTCTCATGATTGTATCGTATAAATAAATCTTTGTGGCTCCTCCTGGAAGGACTTTGGTATCACGTTTATAACACAGAGTCACAAAAACTGTGGCTGAATGTCAGAGTTTTGTTTCTTTCATGATTTAAATCAGAATTTAGCTGATTTCAGATCATCTCTATCGCGTTCTTGTCAGGCTGCTCGTGTTTAAAGTAGTACTTATATATTTGCTCAGGTTGTTTTCAGCATCAGTATTCTGCAGTTCACACTGCAGAAACTGAGTAACGACAGCAGGTTTAGTTCAGTTTCTGTTCGTCTTGATTGATATTCTATTCTCTCAGTACTCCAGATCCACATCAGTCACATGGACAAGCATGCAAACAATATAACTGGTGACGCAGCTGCTTGATTTCACGCACATCACGATTGTTAGCTAGCTTTTAGTGACAAGTGTCGCTGATAACTGGCTGCATTGAAGGAGGAACAGCAGTTTCATCCAGTTAGCTGGAGACTATAAAACCTTCCGTCTCAGAGTCCGGAGCAGGCGACAGAACCCAAACTGTTCATAGTTTACAAAGACCAGAATCTGGACTTTTAGGAACATTTAGTCATCAGAAACTTGATTCAATTTAAACCTCAAATATTAGAACATAATTTTTTCAACAAACATCAGTGTCTCAATCTGAGTCAAGTCAAAACGTCTGATGGAAGTCGAGCTTCTCATCACAGAAAACTTGTTGCATCAGATTCAGAAGGAAGACGCATTATTACTGTTTTGGCAACTATACTTGCTGATGAATAAATACCAGGCGACCACATAAACGTAAACATGATAACCTCTCCTTCAGTACGCAGGAGGAGGCTCAAAATGTTGGTTCTTCTAAATAAACTGGTGTTAAGGTTTTGTTTCCTTCTTCCCCGTCCTCACTCGTCCCTCCCTCCCTCCACGATCCTGTACCGCTGCCTGCAGGACGACGGCAGCGTGATCGGCCACGAGAACACAAGAGGAACCGGCGATTGAACGTTCTTCTCCAGGAAATTGAAGACTGGGTTCCACCACGTCCTTGACAGGTAGTTGTTGGGAGCTTGACGCAGTGCCTGAGCAGAAACACACGGAAAGTAAATGACAGGAAATTACTGGAGATGAAATGAAAAGACAAAACCCATCCCCCAGGTTTATATATATAATA